>NC_064623.1:228314424-228617454 GCF_023898315.1 Schistocerca nitens
AATTTCTCCGTCATAAATAAAGAAATATGTGTTAGGGGACGACAGTTACCAAGGGAATATCACCACGAGAACTCGAAGGAAAACCTCCGACTCGAGCTACCAGAATCGCGTTTTTGTTCAGAAGAGCATTCGGAAAAGACCATGCAACTATGGCCGCAATTAGCGTAAAAAGTTTAGAAGGTGGTCCAATTTGTGAATCAAATCAAAGTTATTTAACGGTCATCATGACATACCGGCTTTATCAGAATTGCGTAGAAGTGCTTCGATAAATTCCATCTTCTTGTCTGCAGCTTCGTTCGTGTAGGAAAGGTTCCTAGAATGTTGATTTGTGCACGAACAATGCGTAGTGGTATTAAACGTGTTCTGTCTCGGAAACCATTAGGAGTGGGACATAAGTCCATATGAAGCTTTTTATTGAGTGTCACTAATACTATCACACATCAAAGAATGTACCTTTCCCCCTGATTCACTCTGCATAAATTCAATAATTTTTTTTTAATGTGCAAAAGTTATACGAAGAATGGCTTTATTAAATTTTAATACCCTCTCTGCAGTTTAGTTTGCGTAGACTAGATTCACTGTTTGCACAATGTGTAGATTTACACAAGAACAATGGACGTAAAAGTATACAAATTCTATGAAATAAAAAAAAAATTGTGCAGACCGTACAGTCTATACGAGCGAAACAGCGGTCTCCACGCTAGTTTATAATGTGTGCAGGGGGTTAAAGAAGAAGTAGCTGAGTGGTAACGTGTTAGCCTTCCACGCACGGGCCCGGCTAGACTGCACGCCGTGTGGGAGATTTTCTCCGCTCGTGGACTGGATGTTCTGTTGTCCTCCTCATCATCATCTCCAACGCGCAAGTCGTCCAGTGTGGCGTCACCTGGAGTAAGGCTCGCGACCTGGCGGCCGAACATCGCTGGATGCGACTCCCGGCCAACTCGATCATTTCATTTTTACCTTCAGGTGTGCCAGAAACAGCGGATCTGCTGACTGCTCTCGCGATGCAAGCAACTGACTGCTTGACCGACTTTTGGGAAAGCTGAGCTTCGCACGGAAATTTATCACGGCTGCTCCTGTGGAAGTGTTTGGTGTCTGAGGCTGTCTGCGCTGCAGCACCAGTTGCTGCTTTGTCTCCCGCAGAATAGGCGCGGCACACAATGGCTGTGACGCGTGGGTGGCTGCTCAGTCCTTTGCATCAGAAGCACAAAAGGAATGAATGGGCCCGCCTTTGCTCGCTGGTCGGTTAAGTCGCCTTACCTGGAAGCAGACGTGACATCAGCCGAGAGCTGGCCGGTGGTTTTGCTCGGGCACGGATTAGTGTGACGTCAAAACCGCGAGCGGTAGATGAACGATAAGGGGGGAGCTGGAAAGGCTGTTCTCAAAAGCCGTCCAGCGATGCCAACTCTGTTTGCGTCGTTCTCACGTCAGCGGATAGAGGTCGAGAGTCGCTTCTTATTCTCGTTTAGTATTCAACCCTGGAGCTGTTTCGCAGCTGTACATCATTCCACTGTCCTGCCGTCTTCCTCTTCACTTCTGCATAGCTTCTTCCCCTGTTGTTTCACGATGTTATCGTCTCTCAAGATGTGTCCTTACCAGTTTTGCCCCTTCTTGTCTGGATGGGCGTCCAAAGAGAACAGGTGTGTTCTATTCTTCTCAGCACCTCTACTACTCCATTTCGTCTTGAACATCCTTCCCCAGCACCAAATCTACTGGACTTCTCCCTTGCTTTCCTGCCGCGCAAGTCTCACATCTATATCGGGTCTCATTCCAAAAGTTTTCAATATCCGTGTCCTCATTTACGGACTGACGTTCATGCCGATGAGTAAGTTCTTTCTCAAATTACGCGTAACTTTGGCGTGCTGCATACTGCTCACAATTTAATTCCGGTTTTAACGTCCCTTATCATCCGTCTTCCAAAACAGATAAATTCCTCTATCACTTCTTACTCCTCTCTTCTAATTCTCATTCTTAGAGGTTCATATTCTTCTTCATCACTTTCTGTGTTTTTGACTGTCATACGATACGGGCTACAGAAAATATTTTCCATTCTGTTGAGAAACTTCTCTAGATCTTCTTTCGTCTTCGTGACCACAGAGACATCTGCGTAACAAAGATGATGTTTCTGTCCATTAATTTCCGTCACCACCGCAGTTGTTTCGCGAACCTGATTTATATCTTTCTGATCCATAAGCAATGAATACAGGAGGACACAGAGCACGCCCTTGTTTCACGCGTTTCCTATTTTACTTCTTGTTCTTTATGCAAATTCCTAATCAGAGTTACTTTAATGTTTTTATAGAAGCTGAGTATGCCATCTTGTACTTTACACCTGCTTTCTTCAACATTTTTAACATCTCTTGCAAGATAACTTTATCAAATGGCTTTTACAGGTCCACAAAGGCAAGATAAGTCGGTTTCCTTTTCCGTAATTGCTTTTCGGTAAGAAGCCCCTGATCCAGAATCGCCTCTCTTGTTTCTGATCCCCTCCCGACTCCGAACTGATCTTAGCATACTTTCCACCGTCTTTCCAAATATCCTCAGAATTATCCTTATCAGAATTTTTGATGCATGTGATGTTTTGTTTAAGGTTCGATACTGTTAATATAGCTGGTGTCTTCTTCGGTAAGGGAACCGTAATGTTTTTTTTTGAAAGTCGGTCTCCTGTGTTCTAGAATATAGATGGACCAAATCAGTTTCAAGCTGTTTCCAGCCTTCTTCATTAGTTCTGCAGAAGTGTTATCAAAAGCCGTTGCCTTCCTGTTTCACGTGACAGCTGGATATAACTGTCTGTAGAGAAACTGGGAACAAACACGAAAGATATATTGTGAGTTTCCCAAAATTTCGCAACTGTACCCAATATCGCCCACACATGTTTTGGACAGACGCGTTCCATACACTCAGCGATAGCATAAATCTCATCAGTGATTGAGAAGATATGGAGTTTATAGGTGTTGTAACACAGCTCATCATGTTAACTCTTTTATCGTTCTGGGCCAGCAACGTCAGTTTGACCCAGGCGTGTTTCTGCTGGTAACATTTGAAACAGAGCTAGAGGGGAGCTCATCTGTACAATATAGTATATTACACATTATGTATTAGTAAAATCGTTTCCATTGTGTTGAGAAACTTCTCTAGATCTTTTCTCGTCTTCGTGACCACAGAGACATAATCTGCATAACGCAATACTTTTCAGTACTATCTCGCCATCTGAGTTTTTGATATACATGCAGCTGCTTTTCTTTCCTCCAAATATTTTTTTCCTGCAGGCGACAATAACATTTCCCTAATTTATGTAAGTTTCTAGCCATTCCTGCTTTTTAGACATTTTAGGCCTTCTGTCATTCTCACCATTTAGACATCTGTATTTCCATTTCTCTCCTTCATTTTCCACCTTTTTACACTTTCTCCTTTACTCAGTTAAATTCGATATCTCCTGTATTATCCCGGGATATCTGATAGGTCTTGCTCTTTTCAACCTATGTCATCCTCTGCTGCCTTCCCTATTTCACCTCTCAAAGGTACCCATTTGTCTTTGATTGTTTTCCTTTCCCCTCGTAGAGTCCAACGTTGCCTAGTGCTCCCTCTGACACTCTTAACAGCTTCTGGTTAATTCAATTTATCCAGGATCGCCTTAATTTCCTACCTTTTTACAACTTTTTCAGTTTTAACCTGCATGACATAACCAATAAATTACGGTCAGAGTACGTACCTGCCTCTGAGAATGTCTGCTTTGACGTAGAACAAAGTGAAATGCTTTTCATAAGTCACTACTGCATCGACATGATTGCTTTCATCTATGGTTTTCAGGATGACATATGTGAAAATTGGGAGTGTGACTGCGCACGACCTATGTTTTAAGAAATCCATGCTAACTTGAATGACATCGTTGTGTAGGAGATACTTTATTAGCCTCAGCTCGGAATATACGCTGGAATTAGACGACATATCAACAGATGGAGGTCTGCCATACTAGAGGGTAGTAGCAATGGGGCTAGATACATTATGGCCCAAGCTACAATGTTACCTGATTTCTGATGACTTCAGTGATGACATCACCCGATGAGTAATGCAACATTTTCAGACATCTCCCCCGTCTCATCTTCTCCGACATCACAGTTGGCCTAAGTCAATTGTTCTAGGTACAACATGATTGGAATTTCAAAAGGTTTTGGGAAATTCAAAATAGTCTAGTCTAAATTGTGGGAAATTCAAAAATCCACGATTGTGGACCTAATCAAATTGCCCTGAGTATTACATCAAAGATGTCCATTTGGTGATCCAAGATAGTGGACCTGTGGATATTGGCCAAGCATCTATCACATCTCAGACTAAATCCAAGATGTTGCTCGAAGATAGTGATCTAGTGGATACAGGCCCAGATTGGATGGTTGTGCTAAATATAGAATCCAAGATGTCATACACTGGATCACTGGTCCACACTGTATGGTTGTTAAGTTCATTAGTGGCAAGTTTAGAACCTTGTCCTAAATTTAAAATAGTGGGAAGTTAAAAAGTCATGGGCTGTGCATCTCCGATGATGAAGCCTCATTGTGATCAGCCTCTCGCTAAAGTGCACTCAACCCACCTGGGTGAGTGGACAGTGCAGGGGAGCGGTAGGGGCAGGCGGCAGCAGAAGCAGCTGAAAATAATGTGTAGGAAATGTAGGTAAGCTGGAAAGTCATCCCACATCACATGACATCCTGGTAAAACCCATAATGAGAAGTGATCCTCTTCAAATTGACAAGTAGCCACCTCAGATTTTACGAGTGGTCGTAATGGATTTTACAACTATCCATTTTAGATTCTATGCTTAGTAAAAGTGATCTACTTCCCCCATGTCATGGAAAAATCCAAAGAAATGTGGGTTACGTCAACCATCTTGGAACACCGTTTGGATTCTATACTTCGCACAATTGCCAATCTTGTACTTTACAAAGTGTCCATCTTAGATTCTATACTTAGCAGAAGTGACCTACTTACCCTGTGACACGAGGAAAAATCGCTGTAGGAGGTGGAGTTTGTCACAATTTCGTTATAACATGGTGTAATTTGTTACTGTAATAGGATAGCTTGTTACAATTTTGGTGTAACATGAAGCGTTTTGTTACAATTTTGCTTTGTCGTAGGGTGATTTGTTACATTTTCCTGTAACCTGGGTAATCTGTCATAATTTTGTTGTAACATAGGCTGATAGTTACAAGTTTTTATAACATGGAGTCAGAGTGTTACAATTTCATAGTACAATGGGGCAGTTTGTTACAGTTTTGTGGCAAGATGTCAATGTATGGAGGCGGAAGTGACATGTGTTCTGCACAGTGTAATATCATAAGCAAATACTATCGGTCCACTGCATTTATTAGTTACTCTTCACAGTCACTAGATGGGAACTGTATGTAGTTTAAATAGATACTGATCAATGCATGAACTGTTGCATTGGTCTCTGAGATGGTTGCTGGGTGATGTGGTTTGGGTAACTTACAACCGAGGTAAGTACATTTGGTTCCTCAGTGTACATCTTCAACGGTATGGGACGAGATTTGACACAAAATTTGCTGATTCAGGCACAAAATTAATTGATTTCAGTACAAAGTTTGTTGATTTTGACACAAAATAAAATGATTTTATTGCAGAATTAAATGACATCACCACAAAACTCTCGGATTTCATCTGAAAGTAAAAATCATGTTGCAATGGCTCAGGCATTAGCCAGCTAAATAAAGAAGCAAACGGGAATGAGAAAAACACCATTTCACTCTGGCATACATCTGGAATGATCTAAAAAACCTATGGACTGCTTGAGCTGGCGTACTTACCTTGTAAGTATAACCGATAACGAATGTTGAGAAATGACAAGACTGCAGCTCATCATAGCCAGTGGTAAAAACCAAAACCTCGCTTCAAACACATAATCACAGTGTAGCTGAGGTGCATACCATTCTCGAAATTACCAGACACACGAAAGAAACATCACCAACTGAACACGTAAATACAGTGTAGCTGTGATGAAAGGAAACTAAACATGTGAAATTATTATATTATTCCCAATTGGTCCCCTAAATATTTAGTTTCTTCACGCATCCTCACATCTCACCCACTTAGCACAATAACTGTCGTTGCCGTGTCATTAGAGTTTGCATAAAACGTGCAGTGAGTAATGGGACACCCTACTCTAACACTACTTTTTTTTTAATAGGCGTAGTCGACACCAGGATTAATCTAGAATTTCGTATAGGTGAACATTATCTCAGCTGTTTCACTAAAAAAATTTCATATGATTTTGTATACGATGTATTATATTTCAGGTTAAAATGTATAAAAAGAAATTAATTTGTTACAATCGATATGTACTGATGGTTAAAATTACTCTTCTTTTAGAAATATTTGAAACTGAGAAATTTGTGGCATACTTAAAATTCATATTATTAATTGCACGATCTAATGCGAATTTTTAAATTTATTTCTGGATTGATTTGTAAGATAATGATATAATGTGGTGAAAATTTTCTTTTGTCAAGAAAGTTTGTAAACTCTTTTTCTTTCTAAACTCTTTTGAATATTGTGGACACCGCAGAATGTACGTCGTAGTGGGTATGCCTCTGATGGAGACCGACGTATTTTTTTTATGATCGACACTAACAATGCAATTTGGAATATTAAGTGGAAATTGTAAAAATGGTATGATATTTAATAATGTGACAAAGAATAAAATTCAGGAAATGTACAGGAAAATCTTCATCAGTAATTTACTCATCAGGAACGCAGAACGTTAAATTAAAATTTCAGCCTCAAGAATGTAGCCCTAGAATCAAGACTTTCAGCCAACAACAAGAGATAATGAAGATAAGTAAAAAGTTTTTCTTTTGTATGTCTTGAAGCTTTTGAAAATAATGAAGTGACTAACAGAAAATTAATGGTGATGTGTGGGAGGTTAAGACTAGAAGTGTCACTTACCTCTGGGAACGTGGAAGAATGCAGTGTAGCACTGCTTTGCTACCACGCCCTGTTCGCTGACGATCGCGTCCCACCTTGTGTAGTGCGCTGTAAGTCATAATCGCAGTAGCTCAGAACACCGAAGGGACTTTACCACACAAAATGACGGAATTTCATTGACTGAGAACCTAACTGTTGCAGATAGTCATTCTTCCGGTGGCAATTCATAGAGGTGTCTTGAAAGAATGGTGTATGTGTAAAATGAAACGGACTTGACATTGTTGCAAATTATTGTAGCCATAACATTCTGAATTTTTATAACGCACAGTGCGTGTTTCCTGTCTTGTAGCTCCGTCTGTCTCACTTATGACAGTGAGATGAAAATAATTAATGCGAGAATTACTGAAAAACTGAGGGTTACTTGGAGTGGAATGGGTGGTAAAGTGGGTGCAGATATAAATACGAGTATAATGAAAGTGAAATGGAAGGTGGGCGGGTTATGTCGCCAGAGAATTGGGCAGTAGATGGCCCAAATAAGTTTTCTGCAGGATTCTAAGAGATGAGAAACGACGGGAGCGAAAACTGCTCGGAGGTAAGTTGATGGCACTCGAAAATGTAGAGGTGTGCAGCTGCAGACCGTAATGCATCGAAAAGTCCAGAGGAGACTCTTGTGCAAGAGTGAATCTCAAACTGCTGATGGTGATACTGAGGAAGAAACGTAGCACTCTTTGTTCGGCGGAACAAGTACCGTGCTATGAAACTTTATGAATTACAATAAAGATAAATTACATTCACAGGCTTTCATGCAGTTACTAGTGGACATCAACATGGGATGTGTCCACTTTTCGCCTTATGGCGGCTTGAACTCCACTGGGGACACTTCCAGTGAGGTGTTCCAGTGCCTTGACGGCACTGCAGCCCATTCTCGCTCGAAAGGCAAAAACCAGGGAAGGTAGTTGGTCGCTGGTGTCTGGAGCAGAGTCGACGCTGTAATTCATCCCACAGGCGGTCCGCTGAGTTCAGGTCAGGACTCTGGGTAGGCCAGTACATTTCAGGAATGGTGTTGTGCAAAAGCCATTGCTTTACGACAGGGTGCACTGACATCTTGATAGGATAATCGTCTCCGAAGTGTTACTCTCCCGGAATAGCCGCACGCATTAAAGCGCTGCTTTCGGGACGGGGAGGCACGCGCCGGCCTCGCGTAGAATTCGCCCGCTGGAGGGACGACGAGAGTCGGTGCGCTGGATAGCCTGGATGTGGTTTTCAGGCTCTTTCACACGGCCCACCAGGTGAATGCCGGGTTGGTACCCAAGTCCCCCTCGAGTTACACGATTCACAAACAGTTAGAAAACCTTAGCTCACTTTTACGTACATTAATAACGCTACACACAGACAGATGGGGACACACACATTCTGTCCTGTGGAGTAACGGGGCGGGACGGCAAGGGCATCCGGCCAACCCGTAAACTAACCGTGCCAAATCCGCTAATAAGCACGCCGACTCTGTGCTGATGCGGAACGAAGGCCCAAGAAGTAGAAGATCCTCTCCCAACTATTTCTTCTGAATTTAGCGTTTTTTTTCTTTTTTAAATCGAGATAAGGAGGCGACACCTTCATCACGAAAAACATCATAGTAATTTGCACGATACCTGGCGGTGGGCAACGTTCTTCAGGCATTCGCCAAACTCAAACCTTTCCATCGGACAGTCACACGTTACAGCGTGACTCATCACTCCAAATGACGCGTTTCCAAAGTGTCGACTAATGTCTGTCTTCACACCACGCCTTGTACTGCGTATAGAAATACGTGGTGTATGAGCTGCTCGACAATTTTATCGCATTCTTTTTAACGCCCTACGCACATCACTGTGCTAGCTGGACAGCTGGAAGCACTTTGGAACTCACAAGTGTGTCCTTCCGCTGGTTCCAACCTCCGCAATGCTCGAGTGCCCCTCTCCGTGAGCACACGAGTTCTGCCTGGTCCCGGTTTCGCTGCGGCAGTTCCTCCCAGTTCCCACTCCAAGCGACATAGGGAGCCCTGGAAGGGTTCAGATGGAGCTGTTACCCGGGTGACAGTCAGTGACCAGTCCTGACCTACTCATTCACCTGGTACTGCTTCTAACAACACTCCTCTTGTCGTTCCATCCCGGCGCGTCTGTTTCACACAGGGCACTGAGAAGAAGAAAGGACGGGATGTCATCTGTTAAGACATCAGGGAATACCTTGCGTGGTGCTAGAGGGAGAACTGTAGAGGGTGAACACCGTAGGCAAGACGGAGATTGTAATACAGCCAACAAATAAAATAGAATACTGGCAAAGCGTGCGACACCAGCGTCAAATAACACTCACGAGACTACTGAACGTACACAAAGCAGGACATCGTAAGGTTTGTTAGGGAACATTACCGAAAATTCTGAACAACACATCTAGGAGGATGTCGAAGACAGATCTGCGAAAATCTACGTACGTTATTTGAAGAACAAGCGTTAGGTGAGGAATCGAGTAACATACTACCATCCCAATGCATCGCTTTCATAGGATCTGTGAAGAGCAGGTTAGAATACTTGCACCGCGCACAGAGGCGTTCAGGAAATAATAAATTCTTACCACGCTCCATAAGCAACTGGAACAGAGTTATGTCGTGACATGCTAAGTACCGTTTGCCACCCACTTCACACGTGTTTTATACAACAGAAAAGCCATCTCGAGCTAACAAACTAAGACGCTACAACACGGTCATACGTAGCTATTTCACAAAGTACGGGCAACACATTTTTGTCTCGGACAGTTTCGGTTGAAAAAAATGCGAAATTTGATATGGGACATCGTGAAACATTCAAGCGTGAGCCCATATACGAGGCCTGTTCAGAAAGTAAGCTCCGACTGATTGCCAAATTGAAACCACAGTGAACATCAGAAATGTTTTACTTGTAACATTTATCTACACCTTTCAGCTACTTCTCTACGTAGTCGCCGTTCTGACTTAGACTTTTGTCATAGCGTTGTACCAACTTTTCAATAGCCTCATCATAGAAGGCAGCCGCCAGTGCTTTCCGCCAATTCTCCACGCTGGCCTACACCTCGTTGTCTGTGTCAAAATGTTGTCTTCAAAGACAGCGGTTCATGTGACCAGAGATGAAACTCAGGGGGAGACAATTGCGGACTGTATTGTGGGTAATCTCACATTTCCATTTGAAAACGATGCAGGAGCATCTTCATTGCCCCTGCAGAATGCGGCTGAGAATTGTCTTGAAGAAGAAACAGCACGACAGTTATGTAATGTTAGCTGCATAGCTTCAGGCGAAATTTCTCACCAGGCCCTCGTACTTGGCGGCAGACACTATTTTCTAGACATCTTTACGCACTCACTGCGAGCTCAGAAATGAGAAGAGCGACGTGATGCTAACTGGGGTTATACTAGAGACACTACCCAACACATCTGTGCAAAGCTTTATCGGATTTTCATAGCCGTTTCCATTTCGCGACCGATCGGAGCTTACTTTCTGAACGCCCCTCGTAATTTCATAAAATTAGGATAGGTGCTGAAGCTATATGTAGCCTTAAAACCTGACATCTGTAACGGAGGAGGGTTTCAAGCACAAAGCTATCATTGTGTTTCTTTCAGCGGAAAACCAGAATATCTCATATATTTATAGGAGCTTGCAGAATCGTCTGCTGAGTCGGTAGATGATGTTTGAAGTGATCGCTGCATCAAACAGAAATATACAGATAGCAATCTTTGAATTCTGGACCCTATTTTGGCCAGAACAGAGGATCGGATCTTCCTACATCAGGGGGTCTGAAGATGGGGTGATACACTATGTGATCAAAAGTATCCGGAAACATGGCTGAAAATGAGTTAAAAGTTCGTGGCGCGCTCCATCCGTAATGCTGGAATTCAATATAGTTTTGGCCCACCCTTAGCCTCGATGACAGCTTCCACTCTCGCAGGCACACGTTTAATCTGGTGCCGGAAGATTTCGTGGGGAATGGCAGCCCATTCTTTACGGAGTGCTGCACTGAGGAAAGGTATCGATGTCGGTCGGTGAGGCCTGGCACGAAGTGTGCGTTCCAAAACATCCCATAAGGATGATTCAGGTCAGGACCTTGTGCAGGCCAGTCCATTACAAGGATGTTATTGTCATGTAAAAGGCAGTCCATTATCAACAGGTGCTCGAGCATCTTGAAAGATGCAATCGCCATCCCCGGATACAACAGTGGGACACAAGGTGCTTAAAACATCAATTTAGGCCTGTGCTGTGATAGTACCACTCAAAATCAACAACGGGTGCAAGCCCCCTCCATGAAAAACACGACCACACCACAACACCACCGTCTACGAATTTTACTCTTGGTCCTACACATGCATGACGTTCACCGGCCATTCGCCATACTCACACCCTGCTATCGGATCGTCACATCGTCTACCGTGATTAGTCACTCTACAAAATGTTTTTCCACTGTTCAGTCGTCCAATGTTTAGGTTCCTTACACCAAGCGAGGCGTCGTTTGGCATTTACCGACGTGATGTGTGGCTTATGAACAGCCGCTGACAATGAAATCCTACTTTTCTGACCTCCCGGCTAACTGTCATAGTACTTGCAATGGACCCTGACACAGTTTGGAATTCCTGTGTGATGGTCTGGACAGATGTCTTCTTGTTATACATTACGATCGTCTTCAACTGTCGGCGGTCTCTGCCAGTCAACAGCCGAGGTCGGCCTGTACGCTATCCCGCTGTACGTGTCCCTTCACGTTTCCACTTCACTATCGAAAGCAGTGGTCCTAGGGATGTTGAGGAGTGTGGAGATCCAGCGTATAGACGTATGACACAAGTGACACCCAATCACCCGACCACGTTCGAAGCCCGTGACTTCCGCGGAGCGCCCAGTTCCGCTCTCTCTCGACGCGTAATGACTACTGAGGTCGGTGATACGGAGTAGCTGGCAGTAGGTGGCAGCAGAATGCACCTAATATGAAAAAACATATGTTTTTGGGGGTGTTCAAATGGTTCAAATGGCTCTGAGCACTATGGGACTTAACATCTGAGGTCATCAGTACCCTACAACATAGAACTACTTAAACCTAACTAACCAAAGGGCATCACACACATCCATGCCCGAGGCAGGATTCGAACCTGCGACCGTAGCAGTCGCGCGGTTCCTGACTGAAGCGCCTAGAACCGCTCGGCCACCGCGGCCGGCTATTTTTTGGGAGTGTCCAGATACTTTTGATCACATGGTGTATTTCGCCGAAACCGATAGCTCTATAAAATAACAGTTTCGAAACTAGACGTCTGAAAGCTGTTTGATTTCACATTCTATACTGAACATCAGAGTCTCGCAACCATCTCTGAAATGATGGACATATAAAGACTTCAGACACAACGCCGTCCAGAATCTACATGAAAAGACATCAGGAAGTGGCGTAAAGGCTGTCAGCGAAACCACTCTTGCCTTTGGGCCATTGACTCTCACAGATTTCGCTGTCGAAAATGACAGTTCACAGTGCGATGATCAATCGCATGACGTTCTTGACAATGTTTGACACTGCTGCCAAAACCTAGGCGTCTGAACCCTGCTCAAGGCAAGTCGTGAGGCTCCATCCCAGTAGGAGTGTAGTGCGACGATAGTTTTTGCTCTTGCGTACAGGTTGGAACTATCAGGGCCCTTTCAAAAACATTTCACGAAATCTGAATGTGATCCAAAGAAACAAAGGGTGTTTATGCTCTTTCGGGCTTCCTGTTTCGCAGCCTCCCGTGACGTGATCACAGGGGATTCAAGAATAAGATATATATGAACAAAATGGCAACAGGTCTCTCTAAGACTTTGCCAACATACGCGATCACGATGCCACCCACACACTTGTGTTGAGCACGTTAACGACGTACCTGTCAGAAACTTCGACACGTATTCAGCCTCGCGCTGCTCTGACACCTCACGACAGGCAACTTCCACCTAAGGGGTGTCGAAGGGGCTGCCTGCACCTCAGGTGCTAGAGCAGCCGCGAAGTTGAATATTTATCGCAGTTTCTGACAGCAAAGGGCCGTGGGCGACATCGAGGGTGCTGCCAGACCAGGGCGTCTTAGATGTACCTGTGCTGTTGTGGTCACGCTACAAGAGGGCGTGAAACACGAAGGCTGAAAAGACATAGAGACACTTTGCTGCTTCGAATCCCATTCAGATTTCGTCGAGTAGTTTTGAACAGTCGCTATTCTTTTTGGGGCCATCTGTGTTCTGACTTTTTTAAGGTGGCCCACCACGGATTCCTCTTTATCTCAGAGTAGCACTCGCAACCTAAATCCTCAATTCTTTGCTGTATGTTTTAAACTCTCTCTTCTACTACAGTTTTTACTTTCTACAGGTCCCTCTAGTACCATGGAATTTATTCCCTGACGTCTTAACAGATCTCTTATCATCCCGTCCACTCTTCTTGTCAGTGTTTCTCATGTATTCCAATCCTCGCCGACTCTTTGGAGAACCTCGTCATTCCTTACCTTATCAATCCACCTAATTGTCAACATTTTTCCGTAGCGCCACATTTCAAATCGATTCATTTCTGTTCCGGTTTTCTTACAGCCCGTGTTTCACTACCATAGACTCATGTTCCCCAAATGCACATTCTCAGAAATTTCTTCCTCAAATTAAGGCGTATGTTTGTTACTAGCAGACTTATCTTGGCCAGGAATGCTCTTATTACCAGTGCTAGTCTGCTTTTGAAGTTTTCCTTTCTCTATACGCCATGTTATTTTGGTGTCTAGGTAGCAGAATTCTTAACTTGATCTATTTCTTTATCACCAATCCTGATATAAAGTTGATCACTTCTCTCATTTCTACTATTTCTCATTACATTCGTCTTTCTTCAATTTACTTCCAATCGATATTCCGTTTTCATTAGATTGCTTGTTCGATTCAGCGTATCTTGTAATTCTTCTTGACTCTTACTAACGTTAGCAATGTCTTCAGCGAATCTTATCGTTGTTAACCTTTCATCTGGAAATTCAGTTCCACCCTTGAACCTTATTTTTATTGCCGTCATTGCTAGTTCGATGTGTAAATTGAACAATATGGGCGAAAGACTGCATCCCTGTCTTACACCCTTTTTAATTCGAGCACTTCGTTCGTGGTCTTCCGTCCTTATTGTTCCCTCTTGGCTCTTTTACGTATTGTATATTACCCATCATCCCTATAACTCATCCCTACTCTTCTCAGAATTTCTAACATCCTGCACAATTTGGCATTTCGAATAATGTTTCGAGATCGACAAATCCCATGAACGTTTCTTGATTTATCTTTAGTCTTGTTTCCATTGTCAACCGCAACGTCAGAACTGCCTCCCTGGTATCAGCAACTTGAATCCATGAATTCTTTATTATGCGATAATCCTCCCACTTCGGAATTGTGTGGATGATGTTTTTCCGAAAGTCATATGGTATGTCGCCAGACCCATACATTCTACAAGCAAAAGTGAGAATTTGTTTTGTTGCCGCTTCCGTCAGTGATTTTAGAAGTTCTGATTGAATTTTATCTTTTGCCTTATTCGACTTTAGCCTTTCCAAAGGTCTTTCAGATTATGACTAATCTGCATCCCCTACCTCTTCTATGGTGACTGGTGAAACAGCTATCACATCATCAGACAACTCTTCTGCATTACAGTGGCTTTCAGTACACACTTTAGACCTATCAGCTTTGTCCCCTGCATTTAACTGCGGCATATCCATTGCACTCTTAAAATTACCACCCTTACTTTTAGTTTCATCGTATAGTGTTTTGACTTTTCTATTTGTTGAGTCAGTCCTTCCGATAATCATTTCTTTTTCGATTTCCTCACATTTTCCATGCGGCAATTTCGCCTTAGCTTCGCTACCTCATTGTTTCTTTCCTTAGTGACTTGTATTTCTGTATTCCTGAATAGGCCGCGCGGGATTAGCCGAGCGGTGTAAGTGTCGCCTTGCGCGTCGAGCGAGCGGGTTGTCGTTAACTTCCGCCTGTGCCGCAGCGCCGCTTGTGTCGCAGCTACTCAGTCTTGTTGGTGCACCGGCCGGAGTCACGTCGTAGCTGCCTGCGTAGCGGAGTTTGTTGTCGTTCTCCTCTTGGCGGCGGTGTTTTCTGCTCGCGCCATGGTGTCTGTGTCGAGTCTCCTAAATCTGTTCCTGTTCGTTTCAGTTTTGACAAGAGTACGTGTCGTGTTCAACCTGGCTCCTTTGAAATTCAAGATTGGTTGGCTGATGTTATCCGTGTTACACCTGTTCAGATAGATACTGCTTACTTGATTCTGATTTCTATGCATTCTTTGTGAAGTTTTATGATCCCGTTCGAGTAGAAAGACTTCTCTCCCGGGTTGGTTCTAAAGTGTTGTTTTCACATCGCGATGGTTCCGTTAGTCAAGTCCTCCTTGAAAATGCGGCACTCGAGTATACTCCGGTTAGAATTTATAACCTTCCTCCTCAAGTGGACGATTCATTTCTTAAAACAGCGTTGCTTCCGTTTGGAGTCACACGGCATATCCAATGGGAACGCTGGTCAGCACAACATCGCTTATAATGGCCTCCAGACTGCGGACATGTGCGTTAAAAAGAATATTGCTTCCCACTTAACTGTTTGTGGTTACCGGATCCGTGTTACGTATGCAGGGCAAGAAGGAACGTGTTCTCTCTGTAACGAAAGCGGTCGTCTCAGATCTGATTGTCCGCGCCGTACTACTGCTCTGACGTCGTCTTATCAAAAACGTCTTCCTTTAACGTTAGCAGACGTAGTAACTTCGCAGTCAGCTGTCAGTCAGTCTCCAGCTTTAAGAGCGATGTAGGGGCAACATCACCCCCTACTCCTCGCGGATTTCCACCGTTATAATGACGCATCCCAGTGCGGCCTCTGTCCACGAGGGGACGACGGCTCCTGCAGCGCACGTCAAACGCCGGCGGACTGAGGACGGTACAGATTCCGAGGACGCCCCACTCCACTCTCGTTCTTCTGACACGGCGTTGACAGAGGGCGCACCTTCTGGCGGCAATGCGTTGTCTAGTGACGTTAATTGTGATTCCAGTATTACCAGAGAGGATGTAGCTGCTTCTGTTGGCCGGCCACGGTGGCCGAGCGGTACTAGGCGCTACAGTCTGGAACCGCGCGACCGCTACGGTTGCAGGTTCGAATCCTGCGACGGGCATGGATGTGTGTGATGTCCTTAGGTTAGTTAGGCTTAAGTAGTTCTAAGTTCTAGGGGACTGATGACCTCAGAAGTTAAGTCCCATAGTGCTTAGAGCCATTTGAACCTTTTTTTTTTTTTTTTTTTTTTGCTTCTGTTGATACTGAAATGTGCGTTCAATCTGCGTCCCCCAGTTCACCCGTCGACGTGACTGTTCCTGTGGGTTCCGTTGTTCCCGCAGAGACGTTGCCTGTTGGCCAGCCTTTACAGTGTTCCAGTGCAGTACCACCCCTCCTCCACGCTGAGACGGTCGAGCAACAGGATCCTACGGGTTCACTTCCTGATGTTCAGGAGATTCCACCCGACACCAGCACTTCTGTACCTAATGTTGCTGTTGGTCGTTCTGAGCTGTGTTCCCTGATTTCCGATAAGTGCGGTGACGACGGCTCCTCTGTCAAATCGCAGCTTGACGTGCCCCCAACCCCTCCACATCAAGAGTGTGTGTTTTCACGGAGTGGTGTAAAACAGCGTTTTCAACCTGCACGTGCCGCCGCGCTTCGTAAAAAGAAAAGCGAGGATTCCTCGGCGTCAGGTGGGGAGGACTAACATTGTACCGTCTTTTCCCCGCCTCCGGACGTTTCGGGAGAGACGGACGTGATAGTGCTTTTTCCTTAATGTCGTTTTATTGACCTTACATATGTTAACGTATGCAGGCGTATACATTTATAACCATCAGTGTTAATACGATACGTCCCCAATTACGGCTTGCTGCGTTACGCCAGTTTATATACGATTTCCAAGCTGATATCCACACGATATTATTTGATGTGTTGTGTCTTCCTGAATATTCTATGTTTTTCAATGTCGCGTCTGAAAATTCTACCGGTATGGCTTTACTTTATCGAGATGAAATTCCGCTGACGGACTTCGAAACGGTAGATGATGGTCGGATATAGGCTGTAGTTTTTATGACCTCGCCTTCAGTTTTCTTTATGCTCCGTCTGGATCCGGTCGTTCATCTGATCGCGCGCGGTTCTATGAGGAAGAAGTTGTTTATTTACTCCGACGGAATCCGCGCGAGGTTTTGTTAGGGGGCGATTTTAACTGCGTCTTACACCGTGTTGATCAGACCCCCAATTATACATCTTGTCGTGAACTTAATGATATGGTGACGTCGTTGCATCTCCAAGGTGCTTGAATTTGCAGATATCCTACATTGGTGCGGTTTACGTTTTTTACAGCTACTTCAAGTACCCGATTGGACCGCATTTATTTATCTCCCCATATGTAGTAAGCTTCTATCGATTGATGTAATTCCTGCCAATTTCACTGATCACTGTGCTGTTTCCATGACTTTTAACCAAGTCCCGCAACGGGTCCATCTCTCGCGCCCTTTATGGAAGCTAAACACTGTACATCTCACGGACTCCTCTCTGGAAGGCATCGTCGCAGACGTTTGGCGACGGACAACCCAGTCCCAGACGCGGTATTCCTCACTTCTCGAATGGTGGATTACCTTTGCTAAACCCCGGATCGAAATACACTCAAGTACTTTAGTGCTGAAAAGGCGGCTGAAATAAGGCGCACTAGGGAATTTTACTATGCAGTCCTTCGCGATCTTTACGATAATGCTCGTGATGCCCCCTTGAGGGTCGTCTACATCCGCCGTGTGAAGGCAAAACTTCTCCAACTCAAACGCAGGCAAATGGACGGGGTCCTACTGCGTTCCCAGCCTCGTTCAATGGTACAGGTTGAGTTGACCTCTCTATCATCCTCTCCGGCTTCACAAGCGGTTCTCTAGATGGGCGTGAGTGGTCCTCCCAATCTGATGTCATGCGTGAACTTTACCAGTACTATTTCGAGGTTTATGCTGAAGTGGATTCAGACGGTCCACCGTCTGTTCATTTCACCTCCCTCCATGATCGTGTTGTTACACCAGCACTCCAGGAAGAGTTTTTCTCTGTATTCCATCGCTATGATATACTTGATATTGTGGCTCGTTCTCCCTCCCATAAATCACCTGGCCCCGATGGCCTTCCCAAAGAATTATGTATTCGGTTTTGGCCCCTAATAGGAGATACGATGACTTCCATGGTGAATGAAGTCTTCCACGGAGGCCTTCCCCCGCCCAGCTTTAAGGTTGCTAAAATAGTCCTGATCCCCAAAAAGCCGGGACGTTTGCGTGTGGATCAGGTCCGCCCGATAACCCTCTCAACTATGACTATAAAATAGTGACACGAGCGGTCAATAGCCGACTTTCGGTATTGTTGACTGCCATCATCGCGAGTCATCAAAGTTGTCTTCCGGGTCGTACTCTCCTGACTCCCGTTGCTGAATCTCGATATTTAATTTCGATTGCTTCCAACATTCCCGTGCCAAGCGCTTTGCTTTTCATTGATTTTCACCAAGCGTTCGACCGCGTCAATCATGGATTTCTTATGACAGTATTGACGACTGTTGGTTTTAACAGTGCTGCACGACGGCTGTTTAGCTCTCTAATCACTGGTATTCGGGCGTCCATTGACGTAAATGGCCGTCTTACTTTCACCATCGCGGTGTGTCAGGGCGTCCTTCAAGGGAGTCCATTACGAATGTCGCTCTACGTGCTGTTTCTGGAACAATACTGCGAACTATAGCTGCTCGTTCGAGTGGCTGGTCGCTGCTGGGAAAAAGGTTTACCGTTCGTGGATATGCTGATGACGTTATGGTTCTTCTACGTACCCACGATGATATACCACTGCTGAAGGAAGTTTTGGATGCCTTTTGTCGTCTTACGGGAGCGCGGGTTAATGACCAGAAATACGTTTACTCAGTTTGCGAGGATTTGACGCTGGTGAAATTCCATGGGCTTCCAAGGTCACCCGATATCGATCGTTGGATGTTATAATTGACAGCTGTCCGCTAAAGATGGCTACGATAAACTGGAAGTCTGTCACGGATAAGATTCAGGGTGCAATCACTGAACACGAGCGTCGCTCCCTCTCACTTCTTCATAAGGTTCGGGCCATGGAAACGTATGTGTTACGTAAGGCTTATTTTATTGCAGAAATCTTTCCATTTCCTGCGATTATGTCCCACAAGTTGCAAAGTTTAACAGGCAGGTTTATCTGGCGCCACCCTGTATTTCGCGTGCGTTATGGGGTCATGGCGCGGCCCCGTTTGCAGGGAGGTCTGGGCCTCCCTGGCATTCGGGTTAAGGCTTCTGCCTTATTCACCCGTCGCTCCGTGTTAACGTGTCAACGCGCCCCCCCCCCCCTCCCTCCCAGCCACTTACAGCTCGCCTTTATGACTGTATCCGACCGGCGAGTTTAACACCTCCAGTAGATATTGGTAGGATTAGTTAGAAATTACGGCACGTCAGGGAATTTTTTCTTGAGGTCAGTTATTTAGGAGTAAATATCCCTTCCCGAGCGAATCTCCCCCTAAAAATGCTGTTAAGCCGCTGGCCAGTTCCTTATAGTATTCCCTCTATGGAAGCCCTGTCGCCAGAAACGAACTGGGAGATTGTCTGGTCTAACATCAGCCTCACGATTTTCCCGATGGAAGTGGCGTCCTCGTGGTACCAAGTTGTTCATGGTATTGTGCCTACCAACGTGCGACTTTTTCGTATTGGCCTCCGTGTAACGGATCGCTGCAATCGTTGCCATGAAACTGATACATCGGTTGATTTCCTGCGGTCATGACCATTGGAGTTGGCTTCCCCGACAACCAGATTTTCCCCTCAGGACGTCGGAGGCGGCTATCTCTGGGGAGATTCTCGAGCGTCCCAATTCCACCTTCTTTCCTCGATCCAAGAACAATACCGTCATGTGGCTTGTTGGTCATTATATCCACTACGTGATGGTTCTAACATTCTGCGTGGTGTCTGTTGTTCTATATCGTGTCTCCCTACCACTTTCGCGCAACGACGCTCTGCGCGTGTTTTCTAGGGAATTGACTAGTTTGAACCTGGGACCTGTTGCTGGTAAGGAGACGCCAGACCACACATGACATGTAGAATTCAGAAGAGTTCAGTGAGACTAGCGATGATATAACCAAATATTTAATGATTTCAGCGTCAGCTCCACTGCACTCCCTGTAAAAGAATCTTAATACTAACTAAATTTAGTGGAAGGGGTTCAAGGCTTTCCTATTTTTAGTTAGCTGGTAAAATAACGTCGAAAAAGCACTTCAGTTTACCATTGGAAATGTTATTCTACTCACAAAGCATTGTTTATCAATTGCACTATTGATAAAAGGAAATGTTTTAATACAGGATGGTAAAAACCAACTGCGTTCAACAAAAATGTGAACGAATATTTCCTGAATGGGTTTCCAAGTTCTACAATGGATCGAAGGATGACGTATGCCACATCACATCTATAATCTAGGTTTAAATTAAGTTTCACAAAAGAGAAAACTATCAAAATGGTCTACAGTGACCCTAAATTATCTTTAATTACTTATCTAACTTGTCGTAAATTACAGTGGCTGATGTGGCTTCTCAATAACTATATAACAGAAAAATCATCGCGTTTAAGATTTTTACGTCAAGTGCCAAATGTGAACACCATGAGCTTAAACTGACGATCGACGCTAGTATTACGCAAAAAGGGGGTGTAACAGATGAGATTTCTGCAGTTCTGAGTTAAGCTTTATGCGCTATTATGCGGCATCGCGTGCGTTCATTACCTTGTCGATGTTCGTCAGGGGGTGGCGGGCCGCACAGCTCCGCTCACCTCGCCGTCTCGGAAGCAACTCTTTCCTAACTTCTCCTTACTACAATTTACCGAAGTTGGTTTAAAAAAACTAACTGGCTGTGTTTTCATCTGACCAATCAGGGTCTCAATGTTAACCATAAGCTCCGCCTACAAAAATTCTGTCTATCCAATGAGAAACGTTATACCTTTCGTGGTGGGGCAATGTTTTTAAGGTTTGCAATGTAAGAGAGACGCGAAAAAGCCTCACGCTAAAACTTGCGGGTGGTGTACCCCTTTTGTGTTATCGTAAGATCTGTACTGTTCTTCTGGACGGCTCTAGCTTTTAACATTGGCTAGGGGGTGGTCCTGACGTAACAGAGACACGAGAAAGTCTCACGCTAAAACTTGCGGGTGGTGTGGTCCTAGCGGTTAGCTGGCGACATGGGTGTCCGTCCGTCTCTTATCGTATGGCCTTCCAGCTTAACACGGTTCTGCTCTCGGCTTCTGTTCTCGTTTCTCCCCTCGGAACTGCGTCTGTCTGACGGTGGGAAGGTATGACGTATTTAGGCATTCTTGGTTAGTCTGTGGTATTCCGTTTGCTCACTCGTTACTCGTATTACTTTGGTTAATTTAATGTCGCGATTTATTCGGAGCTATGTGACATACTACTGGGTTTGCTTATCATGTCAGGGTTTTCATGGAAGGTGTTGGATTTGCCTGACACCTTACATATCACCAACCTTCGAACTTAATTTTTGTACTGAAGTTAGGCAATGATTGAATCGTTGTCTAAGCCAGTCAAAAATTATTCCGTTATCTAAATTTTGTTGCCTACTGTTCAGCCACGTTATTCCGGTTCTATGCTAGTTTGTATTACTAATTTATATTTTTATATTCTTCCACATTATTCTCAAAAATGACAAGAGAAGAATATTTTTACGCTATTATTAATTTTTAATTATTTTCTTTCTTTATTTAAGTGTGAAGTTTGTTTTTTAAGAAGTTTGCTATCGAAAGTGAGGAGTCTTTCACATCGGTTTTCTTAGAAATATATTTTTTTATAAATTTAGTAATTAGGTAAAATCTATTCCTAACACATTTTCTAAATACCATGTACAAGTAAAATGTTTTTGTTTCTAGACACTCATTTTAACATTGTTACACTAACAAATAAGAATTATTTCCAAGAATTGCTTTGACAAAGAAATATACATACACAAGTATTGAGATATTATCCTAATAAATGGTACAAGTGTTAAAAAAAGGGAAAACATCCAACAAGATAATTTTTATTCTTTGTTTTTATGAGAAGAAAATAAGTAAAATATAGTTATTCTTTTATTTTTATGAGGAGAAAATAAGTGGCATATAGTTTTAGTGTTTATTATGCCTTACTTTTGTTCTTTATGTACTGCCCATTTCAGAACTAATGACTTATTTTTATCGATAGTCTATTTTTTACTTATGTCCATAGTCAATGACTGTTATTTTGTATTTTATTAGCTGTCTGGTGTGCTTAACGTATTTAGTTGTTCACACGTTTCTTTCGCACAATTCCTACGTCACATAATTTGATTTCACACATTCACACAATCCTACGAATGTTTAAGCATGAGGTTGGCGAATGTTTTTGCACGAAGGTGATGGACTTGAGCGAGATGGATGTGGGCAAGTATTTGATGTACAGCTTCGTTCGTCGTTCCTTGTTGGCTTCGCAAGTGTGTGTTGCTGTTGTGGAGGTCCCATAATGGAATGGAGCTGTGAGTGCAGAATCTCGTGGTTTACTGGCTTTGTATGCGTGAAAGTCATCGTTATGTGTCGCTGAAAGTGGTCGTTTTTCGTTGTAATACTTCGCATACGACTAGTTTACAATAGGATAGGGATTTGGGAAGGTATGTCGTCTATTCTTCACCCATCTTCTTTCTTGGTCTCAATCTTGCGAATCTTCAACTTCTGTTCTTCCTGCTTTTTCTCTGCTTCTTACTTGCTTCTTGGTTCTTCTCTGGGCAGGATATGGAAATATTTATCGATAACTAGTCGCTTTGAAGTTCTCTTGTATCTTGTTTTCATCGCCAAGGCGTTGGATGAGTTGCCATGCCCCAATTTCTTATTTTTTATTGTTTGTGGACACTTCTATGGATTTAGATGTTCCACGATGTAGAAGTGGCGGAAGAAAGAATGTGTGGGAACGTTAAATTTGACGCCCCATTCCTTCCTATACGTTTTTCTGATTTCACCCTTTTGTTTTTGTCGAAATGACTTCGTTTGTTTTATTTTAATTGATTGCCTTCAATAAGTGTTTTGGAAAAAACGAGAATATTTTTGTTTTTTTGAAGGAATACACTGCCATTTGAATGTATGTTTCGGTATATTTCCTGTGTCGAAAAAAAAAAAAAAAAAAGAAAAAGGGGTATCGGCAGCGTGATAGATTGATAATATAAAATAAAAATAAAAAAAGACCCTGGTGCCAATATTATTTCTCTTTTTTCACTTCATTAAAATTTTTGTCTGTGCCGTGGTGTAGGTCCAGGGATCGATTCCAAACCTTTCTTCTTATGTTTTTACTGACTCAGCTACAATTCCAAAAAAACAAAAAAAACGCTGCAGTCATGGACTGTGCGGCTGGTCCCGGCGGAGGTTCGAGTCCTCCCTCGGGCATGGGTGTGTGTGTTTGTCCTTAGGATAATTTAGGTTAAGTAGTGTGTAAGCTTTGGGACTGATGACCTTAGCAGTTAAGTTCCATAAGATTTCACAAACATTTGAACAGTTTTATTACTGAATATTTTTGTATTTCCTTATTTCATCAATCGTGTGACGTATTTCTTCTGTTACCCGTGGTTTCTTCGTAGTTACCTTCCTTGTAACTATGTTCTGATTCTGTTGCCACTTCCCTCTGTGGATGCCCTTCTTAGAGATGTTGATTTCTCTTCAACTGAACTGCCTACTGAGCAGTTCCTTATTGCAATACGTATAGCTCTTCATTTCGTGGTTCTTCCATATCTCACTTCTTTGCCCACTGATTCTTCCTGAGTAGTCCGCTAAACTTCATCACTACTAAATTGTGATCTGACTCTATGTCTGCTCCTGGGCACGCCTTACAATGCAAGATCTGATTTCTGAATCTCTGCCTGACCACGATGTACTCTCACTCTAATTTTCTCGTGTCTCCCAGTCTTTTCCAAATACACTTCATCCTCTTGTGATTCTTGAACAGAATTTTCGCTATTGCTAGCTGAAATTTATTTCGGAACTCGATTAGTCTTTCTGCTCTATCATTCCTACTGCCAAGCCCATATATTGCCAGAACGCTTTTGTCCCCTCCTTCCATTACAATGGCATTTCAGCCACTCGTCACTATTAGATATTCGTCTCCCTTTATGTGTTGAATTACCAGTTCAATATCCTCATTTGCTTCCTGTATCTGTTCATCTCCAGCTTGAGATGTCGGCATGTATACCTGAACAATCGTCGTCGGTGCTGGTTTGCTGTCGATTGTGATGAAAACAAGCCTATCACTGAACTGTTCACAGTAACACACTCTCTACCCTACCTTACTATTCATAACGAATCGTACTCTCGTCATACCATTTGGTGTTTCTGTTGATATTTCTCTGTACTCATCTGACCAGATATCCTTGTCTTCTTTGAATTTCACTTCACTGATCGCCACAATATCTAGACTGAGCATTAGCATTTCCCCTTTCAGATTTTCTAGCTACGCTACCACGTTCAAACTTGTGACATACCACTCCTTGACTCGTAGAACGTTATTCATTTGTTGGTTACTCACTGTTTTTCTCACGGTCACCTCCCCCTTGGTAGTCCCCTCCCGGAGATCGGAATGAGAAACTATTCCGGAATCTTTTGCCGTTGGAGAGATCATCACGCTGCCTTTTCAGTTGAAGCCTCATGTCCTGTGAGTACAAATTATGTTAATTCAATGGTTTATATTGCCTTCTGCATCCTCCTATCGATGCTCATAGTGCTGATTCTTCCGCCTTCAGTGGCAGTTTCCCATCCCAAGAGTAAGAGGGTGCCCTGAACCTGTGTCCGCTCCTCCACCTTTTTTCACAAGGCCGTTAGCAGAACGAGGGTGACTTCTTATGCTGGAACTATTTGGCGGCGATTACTGACGACTTTTATGCAAAATTTAAGCAACGGTGGGTTTCGCACCTGTGACAGAGGACGTTTTTGATCACTAATCAAAGACACTAACCGTAGATGGCAGGGGACCCTTCCTGGACTGTATACCGGAGCTTACTTATACTTGAGAGGGCTCAGGTCAGTAGGGTTGCAGCCCCACGATGTCCTTAAAGTTTGGTTGAAACGCTTAGGCGTTACCTGCGGTATCGAACGCCGTCCCGTTGCTCATCGCTCTGCGAACTGTGAGACGTGTGGGGATCGATGCGCCAAGGGAAGTTTTACTGACGCCCTTCATGCAGCCCCCTAAGGCCCTTTCGTATCTATTTTGATCGGTGATACGCCCGAAATGATTTCCTCTGCTATCCGCAAGAAAACCTCGTGTTTTCAACGCTGGCCGTCGCGAGTTCTGACCTCCATCGCAGAGGCCTCATTAGAGGGGCTGAAACGTGGATAAGAGGCTGCGAGCACGTCCGCATCGTGTGGCGTGTCCTCGGTGGTGTCGGGCAGAACTGCGGTCTGATTTGCTGCGAATGCGACGCAATGAACTCACCTCACCGCCCACGTCGCCTTTTCTCGTACGTACCGACACCTCGGTGTCTGAGGCGTCGCCGAACCCACGGGTATCGTCACCGGGCGCCATGCTTTGGCACCTTTGCGCAGGAAGGCTTTATACGTTTTTGAGCCAAATTACAAACTTGTGTCTCGCAATGGGAGGCAATAACGGGGTTTCGAGAAAGTGACGCTTTAATTCAGTTGTGCAGTGTATGTTATGGGCCGTAAGATAGGCAACCCAACCTGCATCATTTTCCCTGGATGAGGATAGAGTTGCCAAGGTTAAGGTGCATGAAATACACCCTAAGAGGAAAAAAGCCGCATCACGAAGCAAAGTGGTAACAAATTGATATGCGTGAAGGTAACAACAGAAATTGCAAACTTTTAAACTTTGCCGAAATTGCACGATTGTGTGACGCTGCTGAGCAGTTTCATCGCATTGCTAGCAGCCAGAGTAATGAGCGTATACCAGGGCGTAACGTCGTCGCAAATTTCATTGCGCGTGCTCGGTTGGACAGTAACTATGCTTCGCCTTCAGGCAAGTGAGCAACATACGGAGGCGTCGGCATTTGAGAAAGGCCGTGTAGTTGGGCTGTAGCATCCCCCTCACTTATCGACCTTAATTACAGTAAAATTTAAACCGCGTGTACCTAATGGAAGTTTGGGAAAGCAAACGTCACCGAAGTTAATCTGTCGGTAAAGAGGGGGGAAGGGTTACATCTAAACGAAAGGAAAAATGCAAATGAAAGTGGTGGAAATTAATTTTGAAAAGGGGTAAAGTTAATAAAGAAACTAAATGTGCGGTCGTTGCGTTAATAACTAACTGGCGTTAATTAGATGTTTGCGATTTGGCGAAAATTACGGTCGGCAGTCCTATGGACAACTACTGTAATAAATGAAAAAGAAAGGTTATTGCACATCTAATTAGCGCTAAAAGCGTGGCAACTGAAGGTTGACACGTGTTGTGTGAAAACTGAACGCTTGTCAAAAATAATATATTTCGCTACACTCTGACTTAAATTAGCAAAAGAATTAATAAAACCGGAAAAAGTTAAATTAGTGACTGAAATTAATAGTGAACTTTGTTTCTGAAGAACTACGAAATTCTGTAAAATAAGGTTAGTCTTGGGCTACCTCAACAATCATTTCAAAAGCTGCTGGAATCTACGCAATTTAGAAATAAGTGATTTAACTTTGAACTTGAATTACATGATTCTGAACAATTAACAATAGTACGTACCAAGCTGAGCCGCAGTCACAGGTAAGCTAAAATATGGTAACAAAACTCGCACTCTTAATTTGTGCTTGTATAATCTAAATATTGAAGCCAGCTATGAATACCTTAACTGAACTTTGACATTAAAGCAGTGAAATCGAATGATATTACTTTAATGCTGGCGTTTGAATTTCAACGACACTCGAGTTCATTTCGGAAAAGGAAGGGACCCTGCTTGGTAATGCAATTGGGACAATGAGAAACAAAGGTTCATACTAAGTTGCTGTATTTTAGTTATGCTAATGGAATAGTTTGAAAATCTGAGGTCTGCCATACATTTCTAAAACTTCACGTGCTTTCAGTCTTCCTTGTTGGTTGATTGAAGGTTTCAAATCGTCGATCGAGGAGGTGGCGACAATCACGCATTGTCGGCCGTAGCTGTTGCAGAAGCTGGATGTTGGGGCGCTTTCTTCTCGACACGGGCTCTTGATGTGTGCCAGCTAATGTTTCCCGTCCGCGTCACGGTGCCAGAAACTATCATAGCAAGTGGAGCGCAATTACATGCTGCCAAACCCCGGAAGCGCGGCAACTCGCGGGAGCGTCACACAACACACCTGCTCCACCGTCCTACTCCAGCCAGACCCACCTCTGCCCGCGCTCCACGTGGCAGAGTTAACACCACCAAAGATTCTAAACACTTTGGTTCTCCACACCACCTATCGATGTAATCGTTCGATTGCACTGTTTTCCCTTGGCGAGACCCAGCGTAAAAATACAAATAATACTTACAAAACAAACCAATTATACATCGACATAAATGCATAAATATATATATGTACAAATAGCAAAACCATTACAATATATAAAGACACAGAAATGTCGCATCTTCAGGTAACAAAATAATGAAAACAATAGATAGAAATAGGAGGATATGCATTTCCGGCGTTACAGGGCTCAGAGAAACCAGTTGGAGTAATCTGCGAGTCGCTCGACGTTTGAATAGGAGCGATGCCTGTATCCGACCATGTTGCCAGCAGTCGACGTACACAGTGATGGCAGTGGTCGACTTAGGGAGGCGACGGAACGTGATGACCGAACACCCGTCAGAAAGTCTCTCAGAAGCCCCGCACTCGGCATTATCATCGGTCCGTCGTGCACCTGGTGTCTCACTGTCCACAAGGACCATTAACGGACGGCTAATAGAAGGACCGCCGAGCTCCCGGTGCCCCATGCACCGACTACCTTTGACCTCTGTACGCCAAGAAGCCTATTTGCGGCGGCGTCGGGCGCACTCGGCCTATAATCTCATTCACTGCAGTGGGGTTGTCTTCAGTGACGAGCCCAGCTTCCAACTGCACCCCGATGACCGGTGAAGACGTCTCCGGAGACGCCCCAGCCAGCAACTTGATTGTCACCTTCTACACCAACCGAAAACAGGCATTGGTGGTCTAGGGTGCCATTCCTTTCTATGGCAGGACCCCTTTGGTTGTCATCAGAGGAACCGTTACAGCTCGTCGGTACATCGACGATATTTTACGCCCCGTTCTGTTGCCCTTCGTGGCATGCCATCTTCGGCTTACACTTCAGCAAGATAACGCCCTCCCAGAGAAGGTGAAAGTTTGTGCCGCTTGTCTTCGTGCTTGCCAAAAACTACCGTCTCCTGCAAGGTTTCAGAATCTCTTTCCAATTACTAACATTTGCACCATTATGGGCAGGACCCTCCAAAAACCTCGGGATTTTCACGACTCAACGCGCCATATGGACAGAATTTGTCATGCTGTCTCTCAGGAGGACATCGGAAAAAAATAGCTGCTAGAATAAGGGCCAGAGGCAGACCAACGCCTTATCTACTTGCTTAATTTATGCACCTCTTTCTCTTGAACAAATCATCAAAATTTTAGGAAATTGTAACAATTCGTTTCTCTGTAAACGGACATCAGATCTACCGATTTTAGTTCCATTCGAATAATTCTTTAGTAACGAACGGTTTTCTTTTCTTTTTTTTCCCTTTTCAGATCAGTTCTGTTTTTGCCTACCTGTATTACAGGTCGAATGATAATGCGTGAAAAGATAGTAGAGATTCGGAGACAGAGACTGGAGGACGAAGTACCGGCCATCCTTTTTAAAGACCCTGGCTGTAAACTGTAGCCGGCCGCGGTGGTCTAGCGGTTCTAGACGCTCAGTCCGGAACCGCGCGACTGCTACGGTCGCAGGTTCGAATCCTGCCTCGGGCATGGATGTGTGTGATGTCCTTAGGTTAGTTAGGTTTAAGTAGTTTTAAGTTCTAGGGGACTGATGACCACAGATGTTAAGTCCCATAGTGCTCAGAGCCATTTGAACCACTTTTTGTAAATAATATGGAGACTGGTACGACTCGCTTAGACTCCGCTAGCTGAGCCTTCTAGAAGCTCATAAGAGCTGTACCCCGTTTTAGTCACGCTCCCAGAACGCATAGCTCAAACTGCAGCTGTAACACTGGCTACTACCTGTTTGTAAAACAACGCTTGATATCAACGGTTCTAGAAAACTGGAATTTATTTTTTCTAAATTCATAGCTATGGAAAATATTCGAATTGCTTCCAGATAATTTATATTCTAAGATTTAAGTTCATCTTTCCGTTCATCGCTGTTTTTATTTCAAAACTGCCACTTTCGGCCAATCTTCAGATCATGTTTCGCAGTTACAGAGTAACCTCTCGTAACGAAAGTCTCAGTTAAGTATGTATAGGACAGTGAATTAATAGTTCCTTTAATAATGGTTACTCCGTAACTGCGAGAAATGATCTGAAGTTGGACGGCAATACCCGAAACAAGTTACTTTCATCTAAAACCAGCGATCGACAGACAGAAAATAAGTCTGTTTTGTATAAGTAAGGATCGCGGATAACTCCCTGTGACAAGTTTCATTTGATGAATTTCACTTCTGTAATATATTATTGAAAAAAGGTATTTTAATCTGTCCCTTGCGGGAGCTCCGTCTCAAAGCCTTTAACTACAAGTTGCCCCAGATCTGTGACAGCGTTGTGGAAGAAGAAAAAGAAGAAGAAGAACAAGAAGAATAAGAACAAGAAGAAGCTGGTGATCATGATGACATTGATCTGAAAAGAAAGTTGCTAAATACCGTGAAATTTCTCGTTTTCCCGCAAAAAGAAATGTAATAAGTCTGAGAACGACAGTTTACTGATATCACTAACTGATAGTTGTTGACTGCTGAAACAGTTTTTTGCCTTCACTTTTCCTTCAGGCTGATATTCGTGGACTAGTATAATCTTAAAATGACAGTTCGTTTCCCGCGTAGACATGAAATGACGTCAATAGCACCAGCGAAACTGTCAAAAATATAACACCCCGTTTGGCAAAAAACACCGGATTTGGCAAAAAATTACAGGATATCTGGTAAAAGGAACGCCGAATCTGAAAAAATAAGACCGAAACTGGCAGGAAAGTAACTCCAAATCGGGAAAATATGTACATCGAATATGGCAAAAAGATTACCACGAATTTGACAAAAATCACACCCAATTTAACCAAAATAACAATCAATTTGGTTACAAGATAACACCCAATTTTGGGAAAAAACACGGAAAGTGACAAAAAGAGCACCGAAATTGGATGAAGAAATACCGATAAGGAAAATATATAATAGCGAAATCGCGGAAATTGTAAAAAATTGCAGCCAATTTCCCGTAAAGAAACAATTTCGCAAAAAGTAACATCATATATGGCCAAACGTTACACAAAAATTATTAAAAAATGACAATGAAATCGGTAAAAAGTAACACCGAAACTGGCAGAGAAATTACAACGAATTTCACCGAATGTGGCCATAGAATAAAACGATTTCTTCCTCTCCTAGTTATACAACATAGGACCAAAAAGCGCGAACAGTTTTGTGCACAAGCAACTGAAGAAGATGACCAGCAGGAGGATAGCGAAAGAAGAAGGAAACAATGACTACCATCGCAGGGTTGGATGTAAGTGAATGGCGATAAGTCAACTTCACGTGGACAATAGACTTCGTTCTGAAAACTGAGTCAGTGCTTGCTCGGTGGTCAGTTCACCGTTCTGCCCACGTAAACTCGGAATGTGTGTGTGTGTGTGAGAGAGAGAGAGAGAGAGAGAGAGAGAGAATATGTGAATACCTGAACGTGTGAGCACGCGGGCCTCTCGCCACGCGGAAAACAGTAAACGCGACAACAAAGAGAACGGCTCGGAGATATTTGTTGTCAGCTGCTGACAGTTAATGTTTGCCCTGCGCCGGCTGTGGTCTCATTGCATTCGTCAGTCACTCTCTCCTTTTCCTCTCGCAAATGGGACGTCGTCGCACGTCGGCCGCGGTAGCCGAGCGGTTCTGGGCGCTTCAGTCCGGAACCACGCGGCTGCTACGGTCGCAGGTTCGAATCATGCCTCGGGCACGGATGTGTGTGATGTCCTTAGGTTAGTTAGGTTTAAGTAGTTGTAAGTTCTAGGGGACTGATGACCGCAGATGTGCTCAGAGCCATTTGAACCATTTGAACGTCGTCCCGCAGGTGTAAACTGCAGGCGTTATCTACGTCCGCGAACATAATTTTTGACACCTGCGTCCACGACTGTATGTAGTATTTCGGAGACAATAATATTGCGCCATCATAGAGGAAAACCTAAGCTGAAACAGTATGACGTTTCCGAAGTAGATCAACGTCTGAAAAAAATACTGTTCTGAGAAAGACAACTCCCTTTAACTTTTGAGAACATTTCTCGTGGAGAACAGCGGTCTGGCATAAGTGCTTTAAAATGAGCACAAACAGTCTCGGTCGCAAAAAACAATGAGCAGCTTGGCCGTGTTTGTGCCGTTGGCAGGTTGGCGTCGTGTATTCGCATTGTGACCTCTCGTTTTGTTAATCCGTTCACTGGCGCCACTACGTTTGCTCGCTTTAGCTGTCCGTGAGTGGCAGCAGCGGCGTTTATCAATAGCGACCTCGAGTATTTCCGGGTCGTCGTGTGTGGGAGTTCAGTCGGGACGGAGCAGCAGTGAGGTGCGACAGCGACCGCACTCGCCGAGGGAGCGGGCGATATGTGCACTGGCCGATGGAAGGATGTGGTCGCGAGAGTGCACGACCATATAGTGGTCCGGATTCAGCGAGTTTAAGGTGAATGGATCGTTATATCGAGTACTGCAACTTTCACGTGTGTGTGTGTCCGCCGAAGTGACCTCACGCCATCAAGCTGTCAGTTGGCGGTTTTATTCTCCGACGTTTCCCATGCCTGACTTGAATGGCAACGACAGATGGTTGGTCGTTCCGACGGTCGTCTCAGTGGACGACGTGTATCTGGTCTTTCCACCGTTTCTGTGTTCTTAACGTTAATGTTGCTGTATAGTGACTGTTTTAGCACTGATTGAGTTGTTTGTGGAATTGTCTTTTGCGGTTCCATGTGCATCTAGTCAGATTTTGAATAGGCAGTTTGGTCTCAACCTTGTCTGCGTACTAGGATTAGGTGGAGCCAACATCTGTAATTAAATGTTTGTCATTTGACGATGTTAACTGTTATTTTATCGTGGTATTGGTTATCGCATTTTAGGTGGATTTTGCGAGTGTGATGGTCGGCATTTAAGCTGTCCCTAGTTTGAGTTGCCGTCCCGTTATGTGAGCTTAACTGTTGGCTGCCTGTCTCACCGCTTACGCGGCTGCAGGCACTTTTCTCAGGTCGATCCTTGGAGCACTGTCTGTGGATCACTCCCTTCTTTATTTGGTCTGATTGTGTCAATTGTTTAAAAATAATATTTTGTTTAAATTATTCCTATTGCTTGCGGCCCACAGCGGACAAATAATTTGAATTCTTTCTTAATAAGGCCTTCATCCGTCAGTGTAGCTTGTGTTACAGTAAATGTTTTTTAAATGATTGGTTTAAAAAATGAGTTTGGTATTTTTAACGGGTAATTGTCTTCCCCATTTGTTGTTCAGGCCTTCAGCCATTAATTGTTCTGAAGTATTGCTCGTGGCCTTCAGCCGACAAATAATTTGAATTCTTTCTTAATAAGGCCTTCAGCCGTCAGTGTAGCTTGTACAGTCAATTTTTTTAAATGATTGTTTTTAAAAAATTATTTCCGTAAGTAAAGTGAACGTGTTTACCGTGCAACCTACGGTAACTGATGAAGCCCTGGCCACACCTTTTCCTGCCTTCCCTAAGTCCCATGTTTCACAGTTGACGTTCGTGGAGCTATAACTGCCACGCCCTACCATTATGGTGTCAAGTCTGAAGGTGGTCAAAAAGTGACGGAAACCTGTTACCACTAAATAACGGTTTCTTGCGGTCGAGACTGTTTATGATCATTTTAAACAACTTGTTTTACTCATACGGAACGTTATGTAAACAACAGAGGCAGCTGATCTGATAGATTCCATCTTCATAGATTTCCGAGAGGCGATCGACGCTGTAGCACGTTTATGAGTGACAGCAGCATATTGAGTACATTTCCCCGTGTGTCACTAGCTCACAGTTTATTAGGTAATAGAAACGAGAACATCACTTTTTTTTTTTTTGAGTCATCGGTCTTCTGACTGGTCTGAATTCCTCACCCTTACACTTCATTTCAGAGCAGCACCTGCAACCTACGTCGTCAGTCTCTGTCTCTGTCTTCCTCTACAGTTTCTGCCCTCTACACCTCCCTCTACTACCATGGAAGTCATTCCCTCATGTCTTAACAGATGTTCTATCACCCTGTCCCTTCTCCTCCTCAGTGATTTCCACATATTCCTTTCCTCCCCGATGCTACGCAGAACCTACTCCATCCTTACCTTATCAGTACACCTAATTTTCACCATTCGTCTGTGGCACCACATCTCAAATGCTTCTATTCTCTTCTGCTCCGGTTTCCCCACAGTTCATGTTTCACTGCCGTACAATTCTGTGCCCCAAACGTACATTTTCAGAAATTTCTTCTTCAAATTAAGATCTATGTTCGATACTAGTAGACGTCTCTTGGGTAGAAATGCCCCTTTTGCCGGTGCCAGCTTTTCATGTCCTCAATGCTCCGTCCGTCATTGGTTATTTTGCTGCCTAGGTTGTAAAGTCTAATTCCACCGCGTCTTCGATGTACAGATTGAACAGTAGGGGCGAAAGACTACATCCCTTCTTACACAATTTTTAATCCGAGCACTTCGTTCTTGGTCGTCCACTCCTATTATTCCTTCTGGCTTCCATTATCAACCGAAACGTCAGAATTGCCCCTCTGGTGCCTTTACCTTTCCTAAAGCCAAACTGATCGTTGTCTAACACAGCCTCCAAGTTTTTTTTTTCCATTCTTGTGTATATTATACTTGTCAACAACTTGGATGCCTGAGCTGTTAAGCTGATTGTGGGATAATTCTCGCACTTGTCAGCTCTTGCATTCATTGAAAGTGTGTGGATGATTGATTTCGAAAGTCAGATGGTATGTCGCCAGACTCATACATTCTACACACCTACGTGAATATTCGTTTTGTTGCCACTTTCCCCACTGATGTCAGAAATTCTGATGGAATGTTAACTATCGCTTGTGCCATATTTGATCTTAAGTTCTGCAAAGCTCTTTTGAATTCTAATTCTGAATCCCCCATCTTTTCCAAATCGACCGCTATTTCTTCTTCTATCACATCAGACAAACCTTCCCCCTCATAGAGTTCTTTAATGTACTCTTTTCACTTATACGCTGTCTACTCTGCATTTAACAGCAAAATTCCTGTTGCACTCTTAATTTTACCAGCTTCGCTTCTAATTTCACAGAATGTTCTTTTTACTTTCCTATATGCTGAGTCAGTCCCACCAACAATCATTTCATATTCGATTTCTTCACATTTTTCATGCAGCCTTTTCGTCTCAGCTTCCCTGCACTTCCTATTTATTTCATTCGTCAGTGACCTGTATTTTTGTATTCCTGAATTTCCCTGAACATTTTTGTACTTCCTTCTTGCGTCAAAAAATGGTTCAAATGGCTCTGAGCACTATGGGACTTAACATCTGAGGTTATCAGTTCCCTAGAACTTAGAACTACTTAAACCTAATTAACCTAAGGACATAACACACATCCAAGCCCGAGGCAGGATTCGAACCTGCGACCGTAGCGGTCGCGCGGTTCCAGACTGTAGCACCTAGAACCGCTCGGATCACTTCGGGCGGCTCTTCTTACGTCGATGAACTGAAATATTTCTCTGTTACCCGTGGTCTCTTCGCAGTTACCCTCTTTGTACCGATGTTTTTCTTTCAAACTTGTGTGATTTCTCTTTTTAGAGATGTCCATTTCTCTTCAACCGTTCTGCCTACCGGGTTAATCCTTATTGTTGTATCTATAGCCTTAGAAAACTTCAAGAGTGTCTCGTAATTTATTAGTACTTCCGTGTCCCACTTCTTTGAGTTCATTTTATTACTGTCTAATCTCTTCAGCCTACTCTTCACCACTGTTACATTGTGATCAGAGTCTCTGTGTGCCACTGGGTAAGCCTTACAATCCAGTATCTGACTTCGGAATCTCTGTCTGACCGTGACGTCATCTAACTGAGATCTCTATTCCATGGTTAATGTTCACCGAAGGTGATATACCAGGAGTGTCCTAAGGGAGCGTGGGAGGGCCTCTTCTGTCGGTATGCTTAAACTGTTTGTCAGGTGGGATCAGCAACAGCGCAAGATTGTTCGCTGACCGTGCTGCTGTCTACAGGAAAGAATAGTCGTTGGACGATCTTTTGAAACGCAGTAAAAGACGTGGACTACGTTTACAGTGAATATAATGAAAGGTAGCCTTCTTTACGTGTGGATACGCACTGTGTGAAAAAAAGGGAAAACAATAGTTAGTTCGCCGCTTGTCCTGTTTCACCTGTCGGCCCAGCTTACGATGTCTGACATCTGTAACCAGGGTTGGCCGTCCAACCTCTCTACGTCTGGACGTGCTTTCACCTCGGTGCCACGATGCGTTGGAGACACTCCCCACCTCGACAAGTCGTGCAGCTTCCGAAACGCTCGGACCGAGCCACGGGGCCGCCACAGTCTGCCCTCGGTCAAAATCAGACAGACCGCGCGCGTTTCCGGTTCTACACACGGACAGTACGTTCACCGATACTACATGTACAGTGCGTGTGCTCTGAATGGCAGTCGTTCCTCGCCAGGTGAGCTGCTGTCACCTGGACGGTTTCATGTCGATAGCAAGTTGGTGGTTACTATGTTCTGGTTGATCAGTGTAAGGACTGGTGCCATGAGGGCGTTATGCAAATTTCTCGAGGATCCACGTTGCAGATGCGCATTTGAGGACAGTCATGTTACAACATTTCTCACGCCCACTATTCATGTGAAGGCAGGCTGTCAGGACGTCTCCTCATCGACGTTCGCACGCGTTCAGAAATCCCTGGCGTGGTCCGAGTGCACTGGCAGCTATCCGCGATGCGCTCCCTGTGTCCACATAATCGACATCCGCATGACACCTCTGCAGTTCACAGGGTTCATCGGACCACTTTCACACTGCTTCTGTACCACACTTGAGCAGCACCTAGGAGAAACAAACATGTGAACTTTTCCGCGCGAATTTTGATTTCCCTTATTTTAATTCGATAATCATATATCCCTATGTATCTGAGCGTCAAAAAATATTTTCGCATCCGGAGGAAAAAGTTGGAAATTGAAATTTCTTGAAAATGTATCTCCGCATCGAAAAACTCCTTGGTCTAATGATTGTCATCCCAACTCATCACCATATCATTGACACTTCCCCCCCCCCCCCCCCCCCTATTTCGTGATACTACAAAACGAGCTGCCCTGTTTGAACTTTTTAGATATCCTCCGTCAATCCTGTATGTAAGGATCTCATACCACATAGTAACTATCCGAAGATGGGCGAGTGCATTTTAGGCAGTCGCTTTAGTGGATCTGTTGTATCTTCTGTTCCCCCAATAAGAGGCATTGTCTGATTAGCCTTCCACACAACGTTACATATGTGACTTATGTAAGTTCCCCCTGATTGTCATACCTAGGTCTTTAGTTGAACTAATTCGTGTGATGCATCCGGTAACCGAAATTTAGCGGTTTCCTTTTAGTACTCGTGTGGCTGACCTCGCACTTTTCATTATTTGCGGCCAACTGCCACTTTTCACGCCATTGAGATATCATATATGCATCATTTTCCGACTGGTTTTGATCTTCTGATGACTTTACTGGACCGTAAATCCCAGACTCAAGTGCAGATAACCTAAGACTGCTGCTCATATTGTCTCGTATATCGTTTACGTATGCAAGGAATAGCAGATGGCCTATAACACTATCTTGGGAACGCCTGAAATCACTTGTGTTTTACTATATGACTTTCCGTCAATTACTACGAAATGTGACCTTTCTGACAGAAAATCACGAACACAGTCGCATAACTGAGACGATATTCCATAAGTACGCGATTTGATTACTTGCGAGGTACGGTGTCAAAAGCCTTCTGGAAATTTAGGGAATACGGAATCAATTTCAAATCTCTTGTCAATAGCACTCAACATTTCGTGTGAGTAAAGACCTAGTTGTGTTTCACAAGAATGATGTTTTCTAAATACGTGTTGACTATGTGTCAATAGACCGTTCTCTTATAGGTAATTCATAATGTTCGAATACAATATATGTTCCAGGGTCCTGCTGCATATTGACGTTAATGATATGGGCCTGTAACTTAGTGAATTTATTCTATTTCCTTTCGTCAATAGTGCTGTGGCCTGTACAACTCTTCAGTCTTTGGGTACAGATCGTTCGTCCAGCGAGCGGTTGCATATAATACACTCCTGGAAATTGAAATAAGAACACCGTGAATTCATTGTCCCAGGAAGGGGAAACTTTATTGACACATTCGTGGGGTCAGATACATCACATGATCACACTGACAGAACCACAGGCACAGAGACACAGGCAACAGAGCATGCACAATGTCGGCACTAGTACAGTGTATATCCACCTTTCGCAGCAATGCAGGCTGCTATTCTCCCATGGAGACGATCGTAGAGATGCTGGATGTAGTCCTGTGGAACGGCTTGCCATGCCATTTCCACCTGGCGCCTCAGTTGGACCAGCGTTCGTGCTGGACGTGCAGACCGCGTGAGACGACGCTTCATCCAGTCCCAAACATGCTCAATGGGGGACAGATCCGGAGATCTTGCTGGCCAGGGTAGTTGACTTACACCTTCTAGAGCACGTTGGGTGGCACGGGATACATGCGGACGTGCATTGTCCTGTTGGAACAGCAAGTTCCCTTGCCGGTCTAGGAATGGTAGAACGATGGGTTCGATGACGGTTTGGATGTACCGTGCACTATTCAGTGTCCCCTCGACGATCACCAGTGGTGTACGGCCAGTGTAGGAGATCGCTCCCCACACCATGATGCCGGGTGTTGGCCCTGTGTGCCTCGGTCGTATGCAGTCCTGATTGTGGCGCTCACCTGCACGGCGCCAAACACGCATACGACCATCATTGGCACCAAGGCAGAAGCGACTCTCATCGCTGAAGACGACACGTCTCCATTCGTCCCTCCATTCACGCCTGTCGCGACACCACTGGAGGCGGGCTGCACGATGTTGGGGCGTGAGCGGAAGACGGCCTAACGGTGTGCGGGACCGTAGCCAGCTTCATGGAGACGGTTGCGAATGGTCCTCGCCGATACCCCAGGAGCAACAGTGTCCCTAATTTGCTGGGAAGTGGCGGTGCGGTCCCCTACGGCACTGCGTAGGATCCTACGGTCTTGGCGTGCATCCGTGCGTCGCTGCGGTCCGGTCCCAGGTCGACGGGCACGTGCACCTTCCGCCGACCACTGGCGACAACATCGATGTACTGTGGAGACCTCACGCCCCACGTGTTGAGCAATTCGGCGGTACGTCCACCCGGCCTCCCGCATGCCCACTATACGCCCTCGCTCAAAGTCCGTCAACTGCACATACGGTTCACGTCCACGCTGTCGCGGCATGCTACCAGTGTTAAAGACTGCGATGGAGCTCCGTATGCCACGGCAAACTGGCTGACACTGACGGCGGCGGTGCACAAATGCTGCGCAGCTAGCGCCATTCGACGGCCAACACCGCGGTTCCTGGTGTGTCCGCTGTGCCGTGCGTGTGATCATTGCTTGTACAGCCCTCTCGCAGTGTCCGGAGCAAGTATGGTGGGTCTGGCACACCGGTGTCAATGTGTTCTTTTTTCCATTTCCAGGAGTGTAAATGTATGGAGCTACTGCATCAGCATACTCTGAAAGGAACCTAATTGGGATAAAATTTGGATGGGGAGACTTGTTTTCTGAAATGATTTTAGTTGCTTCACTACTCCGAGGATATCTACTTCGGCAACTGTTCTTGATTCGAATTCTGGAATATTTATTTCGTCTTCTTTGGTGAAGGAATCTCGCAAGGCTGTGTTTAGTAACTCTGCTTGAGAAGAACTGTTGTTGATAGTATTCAAGTAGTAGACGTTCGTGGATTTATAAGATCGGCTCAGTTCACCGATACCGTCTACTATCATGGTATGAGGGTCTGAAGATGATCACAACTGTCCGAAACCGATTAGTTCAAAATATTTTGTTTGTTTTCAATCGAGGCAGATTGTGTTCATTTTCGGAATATTTTTGCCAGACCGCTGTTCTCCACGTGAAATGTTCTCAAAAATAGAAGTGTTCTGACTTGTAGCATTGTGTACTGGCTAGAGTACAGGGACAGTTCGTAGAGGATGATTTTGTCAGCGTCACAATGCAGCATCTGTGAGGCAATTGTATGCGGACAGTGACATTCCTGAAACGGACTGGCCTGCCCAGAGTCCAGACCTGAAACCAGTGGAATATTTGCAAGACGGGTTAGAATTCGCGCCAGACCCAGCGTCCAGTGTCAGTACATCCTATGGTTTCGGGTCTTGAAGAAGGATGGGCTGCCGTTACTGCACAGACATTCAACCTCACTGAAATTGTCCCCAGCGGTGGACGTACCACACTGTTAATGTCCTTTTCATCATAGAGCGTATTGTCTCCCGAAGCGACCAGCGTTGTGGTATAAGGGATAAGTGACCAACAAACCGAGGTCACCCCAAGTCATGGGACAGCGATGTGCAGTCATACAGATGTCGGTAGTATCGCGTACACACGGTATAAAAGGGACGCGGGACCGCTACGGTCCCAGGTTCGAATCCTGCCTCGGGCATGGGTGTGTGTGATGTCCTTAGGTTAGTTAGCTTTAAGCAGTTCTAAGTTCTAGGGGACTGATGACCTCAGAAGTTGAGTCCCATAGTGCTCAGAGCCATTTTTATAAAAGGAAATGTATTTCTGGATCCGTCACTTTTACTCGAGAGGTTCATATGGGAACGTATCCGATGTGATTACTGCCGTACGGCGGGAATTAACAAACTTTAAGGTAGAAATATGAGGGATTCAGTTTCGGAAATCGTAGGAATTCAAAACTTCGAGATACACAGTGTCAAGAGCGTACGCAAAGTAACAAAGTTTCAGGCCTTTCTACCTCCCACCACGGGCAACGCAGTGGCCGGTAGCCTTCACTTAACAACCGAGCGTAGAGGCGTGTGCGTAAAGTTGTCAGTGCTAACAGACAAGCAGCACTGCGTGAAATAATCACTGAAATCATTGTGGGATGTACGACGAACGAATCAGTCAGCACAGTGCGACGAAATTTGGCGTTTAATGGGCTGTGGCAGCAGACGACCGGCGCGGGTGCCTCTGCTAACAGCAGGACATCGCCGGCAGCGACTCTCCTGGGTTCGTGACTGGATCGGTTGGACGCTAGACGACTGGGAAACCGTGGCCTGGCCAGATGTCTGCCGATTTCAGTTGACAGGAACTGATGGCAGTGGTCGAGTGTGGCGCAGACCCCACGAAGTAATGGACCTAGGTTGTCAACAAGGCACTGTGGTGGCTCCATAATGGTGTGTCCTGTGTTTACACGGAATGGGTTGTGTCCTCTCTCCCAAATGAACCGACCGTTCACTGTAAACGGCTATGTTCGGCTACTTGGAGACCATTTGGAGCCATTCATGATGTTCCCAAGCGGTGGAATTTCTATGCGTGACAGTGCGCCATGTTCCAGGGTCACAATTGTTCGCGACTGGTTTGAAGAACAATCTGGACAATTCGAGAGAATGGTTTGGCGAACCTAGATCGCGCGACACGAATCCAGTCGAACATTTGTGATACCTAATTGAGAGGTCACTTGGTGCACAACATACTGCACCGGAAACACTTTCATAATTGTGGACGGCTGTAGAGGCAGCACGGCTCAGTGTTTCTGTAGTGGTCTTCCAACGACTTGTTGAGACGACGCCACGTGCAGTCGCTGCACTGTGCCGGGAAAAAGGAGGTCCGACACGGTATTAGGAGGTCTCCCACCTCAGTATATCGTTGCAGAAATAACGGTGCGGTTTTGAACAACCGCTTCTGAAAAAATTACTCAACTCAAGATAAAATAACTGAGTTTAGTTTACTGTCTCGCGTGGTTGACCTTAAAATGCGCAAAAGAGATGCTCACCAGTGCGCCACCACCTTGACTCACACACCAGTACGACGTTGACGGTGCAACAGAAGACACGGCGCGTTCTTTGGTACACCGAGTTTAAGTCAGTTGTCAGTGTGGTCCCTCGCTTTCCAGAAACTTATCCGGGACAAAATACACCCAATAACAAAGCTTATTTCTCGAAGGTTCGACCTGTTTCGAGCTACGGGAAACTTGTTCCAAGGGTATTCACCAGGCTGGTCGAGATAAAAAAAAGACAAAAGTTGCAGTAATCCGACAGTCTTGTATCAGAAACCCAAAAACATTTCTTTCCCGACGAAGTCTTCATATAAAGATACAACACTCTTCAATGTCTATCATAAAACGTCGCAACTTCATGGCTAAAAGGTTCAGATTAGACAAGAAGTAAAATCGACAGACCGCGCTAAGCGTAAAACTCCTGCAGTTTAAAGCTGAATGAAAGTCATGACATGCTTGATTTTCCTATACAAGTGCTGTTTTCTGAGGGTGCAGCGTTCATACAAATGATTATATTAGCCACCATAATCGCCGGATGCAAACGTTGCGCACAAACACGTCCGTGTTTCGCCAAATTTGAACCTGTAGTGTGGGTTATTGTATGACCAAATTATAGGTTGTTACTTTTCCGCCGAAAGAACGATTACAGACATAATTTATGTGGATATGCTGCCACTGCATGAGTCTCCTCAAATCGCAGATAACAATACACAGGTCAGCATGTCATTTTATACAAGGCGGCGGCGCGCCACATCACCATGTCGACGTACACAACACACAAAACAACAACTTTTCCATTGGTCGGACAGACAGCGATGCGCCCCTACCTACCTTCCCAGAAGTCCTGATCCTACCCGATTGGACTTTTTTCCCTGTGGCTACATGAAGAACATTGAGGCATCGGTGGGAGCGAATTTCGACAGCCATTACAACTCTAACACCAGGTATGCTAAGAAACACATGGCATGAAATCGAGTATCATTTTGTAGTCAGAGGAACAAATGGAGCTCACATTGAAACTTATTAAGGTACGAAAGAAACTTTCTGTTCTTTTTTTTTTCACTTTGACATTAAATCGTCTCATTATCTTGAAGACGTTTCTGTACCACTTGTTAAAATCTTTGCATTCTTTTTGGAGCCCTTTAATGAATAAGTTGATTCAAAAGTCATTTCCCATACGATTAATACGGTATTACCATATTATACGGACTATAAGACGCACTTCTTTCTTCGAAAAATTGCCTCCAAATTTCGATGCATTTTGTACTAGAAATTAATGTAAAGGTGTTCAGTGTTTCATTTAAAACTCTCGCCAATCTTAAAAATGGCCATTTATTCGATGCCGCAGGAAACTTATCTCACTCTGGCAATACTGGATCCAAATGGCAGCGGCAGCGTACCGATGCGACAAACACGAGTAGCAGGGATTCACAGGCTTGCCAACACTGTTTCCCCACCCCGCCATCACAAACCGAGAACACTGTCTAACCTACGATGCGTCAGTGAAGTCGACAGTGCGAGTGAACTTGAGCTGAAAATGATTTGTGTTTTGGGTAACAGCGCAATATTTTTGTTAGTAGCTAGTTGCATTAGTTTCGTAACGGAAAAAGTGAAAGGTATTCACATATTGTGGGCTATAAATTGAAAGTTCTAGCACATGTAGAAGAACATGGAAACAGAGCAGCTGAGCGGCATTTCGGCCCTCCACCAACAAAAAAGAAAACCATTCGTGACTGGCAGGCTAGTAAAGAAAAACTGAAAAAAAAAACAACAGGAAAACTAAATTGTAAGGTGGCAAGAACTATGCCCCTTACATGGAGTCATTAAAGACCACCTAACTCACGTTGAGCGAACAGTGGGGCTGAACAAAAATGACTGACAAGGCACAATGCATCTTGTAGAGGGTATAGTATGGACTTATTGGAATAATTAATGTCGGGTGATGGATTTAAACTAATTCACACGACATGAAAACTGTGTGGAAACGCGTCAAATTACTGGAGGCTAGTTTATCCCAACCGTGGTCGGCTGGGGAGCGGCGAAGGGAAGCGACAGTAGGCAGCTTAGGGCGGCTCAAGCTCTGAGAAAGCGGTAACGGGGCGCGGCCTCCAGCTGCCTTAAGGTGAGTGACAGTGAGTGGGTGGTTGACCCCATGCTGGCGTACCGGAAAACAGACGGAGAACTAGTACGCCTGTTGATAAATATCCGTCGTCCCATTTTCAGTGAAACATGCGAGAAAGCCATGCAAAGCTACAGTGGAGCGGTCAGCAGAGGTCAAAATATTCGTGTTCATGACTTAGCAATTTCACGCTGAATTCATGGTCCGCAGAGTCTGAAGTAAATCAGGTGAAGAGTGACAGAATGAAATACGCCGGCCTCCGATGGGAATGTAGGACCGAGGAATATGAATTACTCTCCTGGGAGTCAGAATTCCGCAAAACTTGGTGTGTAGACGCTAACCTTGATGGGTGGCCTGGGAGGAGCTAAATAGCAGAAGTTGAGAGGAAGGGAAATTTTGTGGGAATTTGTTCACTTCCCAGAGCAGGCATTGGTCAGCGCTGGGAAGCGACGCATAATTAACGCGAGTTGCGCTGCAATTGGGGAAACCAAGGCGAAGAGCGGACTGGCAGAAGTCTCCGTAGAGGTCTTCCGTTCCCAACTTGCCTAGAGTGCGGACGTGGCGTTCTTTACTCAGCTTGCCTGAGAAAGAGTGAGCATCTCTGCAGTTTAGGACTTAGCAAATGGAACGATTGAGCTTGGAGATAGGAAGTTTTGGTTCAGCTATGTACTGACGAAGATAGCTAGGAGTGAATAGACGAGCGCAGCCTTCCAGCACCACGAGGTCGGCCGACGTCCACACAACGACGCCGCCCCGCCACGCTGAATTCGGTGATATTGCGCCCGCTCCGGCCACTGATTAATTTGTTGGATCACGTCGGCAAAGTTTCCACGAGGGTTTCATGGGCCGAGTATTGTAGAATTTTTCTCGCACATCACATTACGCCTGGGTCAGTCGATAGGAATTACTTTTGATTTATCGCGCTTTACTCCACGCAAACGCAATTTATTACCACTGCCTGTTAGGAGAGTCATGTAATGTGATGATTGAAGGTCGTGAGTTAAAATAAATCTGTGCTAATCGACTGCATCTGTTTTCAATCAAGTAGTTGAAATCCCAAGTCACTTTCTTAATTAATGTAATGTTCAACATTTGCATCTGGTGGTCAATAGCTGAACATAACATCAATGTGCACCCCTTTTTAACTAAAAGGGATCAATTCTGAACCAATTAATGTCAACACTGCCACCGCAGTTCAATCAGGAGTCACAGGGCCATATTACTTTCTTTGCATTATCCGACATTGCGGCAGTTTTGCACTCTCTGTTGATCTGTTAGTCAATTACCTGGGGTGAACACACACAAAAACCAGATAAGTAATGGGTGGGGTGTTGCAAAATGTGCAGGCTGAGGACTGAATGCAAAGTGGCCGTAATATGTTCAGGGATTTTAAATGCCAGTTCGGTTTTGGAAACTTAATTTCTTTAGTGTGTCTCCACAGCCTAATAGTACAAACGCTTAAAATATTATTTTAAAAAACGAAGGTGCATCTTATAGTCCATAGCATTTTATAGTCCTTAGAGTACGGTAGTGGGTACAGCGGAAAGTGCAAGGAGAGGAACGCCCCACCACCGCCACACAGCCGAAACGATCAGTCGTGTTCTCCTCACAGATCGACATGGCCGGTTGTCTGTGACGCAACAGATTACCGTTGTCCATTAAAGGGGCGCCAGCTACCACAGCCAGTGCAGTGTGGTGCCATTTTGCTGTGCGGGAGAAACGTAGGAGGAGGAGGAAATTGTTCTCGTCCATACGGCAGGAGGGAGCCAACGCAAGCAGCAGCAGAATGCCACAGGCGTCATGCGAACAGAATGACTGGCCGTTCAATGCAACGGTTCAGCTCACCGCGACCAAAGACGCTCCGGATGGCTTCGCGCAGCAGCGGATACACCTGTAGTTTGTACCGGCTAAGGCGGTACTGAGTCCAGTTCGATCAACAAGAAAGATGGCACAGCGATGCAACATCAGCCGATCTTCCACGTCCGGGACACTGTCCTCTGATCACGTCCATCGATAGAATCCACTTTGTGCAAGAAGTCCAATGTGATGACACTGACAGGAGTGTGTAACTATGTGAATCGTTTCAAGAAACACACACACACACACACACACACACCTGTGGAACTTTGAAGCTGACGTTTTCTTCAGCGATGAAGCTAGTTTCCATCTGAATAGGAGCGTCAGATGGCAGTCCTCATCTCACTGTGCAGGCACACACTTAAGCTAAACTTAGGCTGAATATGAGGTGTGGCATACATGGAAATGTCCTTACTGGTCCCAAATTTTTAACAGTATGCTCAATTATGCATGCTAAGGTATCACCTTGGGGAAACATTACTACCCTAACTGGACGATCTGCCACTCGAACGGAGACCCATGTTTGTCTTCCACGAGAACGGCACACCTCCAGTCTTCCGACGAAACGTCCGCCGACACGTGGATGAGCTTCTCCCTGGGTGTCGGGTTGGTGGACAGCGTCCGATGGCATGGCCCGCCGCCTCGCCTGACCTCATGCCTCCGGATCTTTCCTTTTGGGGGCACCTCAAGTCTACAGCGCACACCAGCACACCAACTGGCCTGCACGAGAAATCACCGGAAGTACCAACAGTTACGTTACGATCAGTGTCCAGCAGTGTGTCTCGTCGTGTTCGAATGTGTCGTCTGCAAAATGGCAGTTAGTTTGAACATCTGCATTGAGTGTATGTGCGGACAATTGACTGGGGATGGCAATTGCGTTGTACTGTTTAAGTTTTAGGTCTTCATTTGTTGTAACATTTTGTTCGCCCAATTAAAACTCATCTGTAGCATGCGTTCATCTCTTTGAATTTTTGATATCTTCACTAGTTACAACTTTGTCCTACAGCCAAGACCACCGAATTACCAATGCAGAATTTATCCTGTATTGTGTCCCTTCCTCTCTCATTTACAATCCCCGTATTCAGTTTCTTTTCGTCATGGAAGCCTTTAAAGCTGCATTACATCGAGGAGATATCTCTGACTGGACAAGATATAGTTCTTCCTATTCTCTCTCTCTCTCTCTCTCTCTCTCTCACTCACTTTCTCTCTGTCTCTACACAGGTTGAGTGATTTTCCTAAATGAGGACAAACTGCAGGAAAATATTCCTGAGACGATACAAAGCAAAAACGGTTGTATGGGCATATGGCCCAAATGCGTAGTCTCTCTGCTAGTTGGTATTTATCGCTAATAGGGCGACAGCATGCGTACCTAATATGTTCCAAAACGCCGCTTTTAAAAAAAGGATTTTTGGGTGGTCATACCTCAGGTTCTATTAGTGATAAAAAGGTAGGGTCAAGTGGGTGGGTTAGAGACCATTTGTACAGCCAACAGAAGGAATCTTTCAGTGCCGTTACCCTACAGTACAGGGTTAATGTATGAATATTACACCCTATCTGCTTCGACAAATGGAGCAAATCGGTCAGTTCTTTTTGCATTTCATGTGGTCTATATTGGGTTTGGTGGGACTTAGCAGAGACATCATTAGTTCGTGGATGGTTCCTCGGAAAACTACAAGAAAACGGATTTGTACTATATTTTCGCCGTCTCCAGTGGGCCAAAACCCAGTCGAGGATTCCAAACCGATTATGCACAGTAATGGCCTAAATTTCTATCATATATTTTTAAGATCCCGATCTCTGACAAGCTTGAAAATTTTCCTGGTATTTTTATGCGTTTCTAAGATACAGAGATTCAAAGTTACCCTACTTGCTCAAGTAAAATACGCACGTAAAATCCGGTGTGAGGCGAAAACGTAGTTTATAAAGTGACATAGCACTGACAAATACAGTGTAAAGTGTCGCCGTTATCATCTGAGAATGCCACGTAGTAGTACTAAAGCATATGGGTAATTTTTTGCACGTAAAATCTGTTCTGAGCTGTATAATCAGTTTTGCGCTACTTTTAAGTAGACTATCTAAATTTTATTGACCAATATAGTTTTTTCATATGAGTTACATGGCCTGTTGCAGCAGGGAAAAGAAGGGAACCAGTGGAAAAATGCTCCAATTGAAACACAAAAATGCAAATATGTTGCTGTTTATTTAAAAGACTCTAAAAAATGGGGAACGGGCTGCCTCATTCTACCTTACCCAGCACTTTCAAAATCTTTTCCTGAAATTTATGCGTGGGAAGACATGCTGAGAGAGAAGAAGAGAATGGCAGTGGCAAAGAGACGGAAAAGTAATGAACAGTGGAAGATAGTAAAGAGCGGTTGTGTTATGGAAAGAGCGTGGAAACATCAGTGTGAGAGAAAGAGAGGGACCCAGCGACAGTGGAACATAACTGACAGTGACAGAAAAGTGCTAGGAAAAGGTTGAAGGAGACATTGAAAGTGTGAGAGGAATAAAGGGGAGAAACTGAAAGTGAGTGAGAGCCAGTAATAACGATGGACAGAGTATATGACTGACAACGAGGAAGAGAGAAAGAGAGACACATAGTGACAGAACAGACAACAGCAGTAAGAAGGAAGGAATAATATATTAGGAATAAGAGACAGCAAAAGGGAGGCAGTGGCAGAGATAGGAGACTGTAGTAGTAGGACAGAAGGAGGGGTAGACCATGACATAGAGACACAGAGAGACGATGACAATGTGTTGGACTAAATGAGCGTGTGACAGAGGGCAACTGGCAGTGGATGGATATGAGCGACTTACAGCGATTGACTGCTGAACGTGGGTGAGTTACACTCGGGGAAGTTTCTGGGAATTTGATACGAGTTGCATCTAAAAAAACTACGAATGTGTTCGCATGCCAGATTTCGAATGCCAGATTTCGCTGCAATCGTATCGCGGCGGTTCTCTGTAGTTCACAGGCGGATATTGTGATAGTTGATCCGTGAGCGGGTGGATCACAGCGATTGGAAGAGTGTGGTTTGCTGTGCAACGAATCAGCGGCAAAATCGCCGCCTCGCAGGCATGTCTATATAATAAGGCCTAAACACATTGCAGATACAGATACAGACAGCGGCAGACGTCGTGGAGACCTTTCCACACGGTTGCGTTGCTTAACCCCAAGCTGGCGGACCATACGCCTATTACTGGTACTGCGATCACACTCTACGGTGTTCAGAACCTGCTCCTCCATAGTCCGAGTACATACCACGTACAACCGCCTTTCAAGGTTACCCACCCTTGTAAACACTGGTACACTGGTAGGAACAGAACATTCCCAACTATCTGGTGTGTTCTCATGTGTACTTTAAGTCATTGAAACCTACGCCGGCCGCGGTGGTCTCGCGGTTCTGGGCGCGCAGTCCGGAACCGTGCGACTGCTACGGTCGCAGGATCGAATCCTGCCTCGGGCATGGATGTGTGTAATGTCCTTAGGTTAGTTAGGTTTAAGTAGTTCTAAGTTCTAGGGGACTGATGACCACAGCAGTTGAGTCCCATAGTGCTCAGAGCCATTTGAACCATTTGAAACCTACACTGTCAAAGATCTGTCTTCAATTTGGACAACTTTCTTGGGAACGCACATGCACATATAGCCTATTTTGCTCCTTATCCTCCTAGGGCAGCTTGCCCTTCTTCGTAAATTATCTAGCGTGACACCGAGTGACTGAATGATTCTCGAAGAGGAATCCCCGTCGTCATATTTCCACGATAAACAGTATTCACTGTGCACTATAACGCTGAGATGGTAGCAGCTGTGTGTCTGACATAATCTACGCTTTCGACATTAAGAGAACCGGCCGACGTGGAAGCTGCGTCCCCCGAACGGAGTGGGTCGGCACATTTCTCTACCGCGCTCAGACAGCGCCGCATGTGGCAGGACTCTCGTGCAATTACAGCCAATAAAATGCCGACACCGCTGGAGGTAATCCGGAGTTAGAGAGATACGCGGCAGGTGCGGCCGCGACCACCCAGGCTGCCACTGCCACACGACCGCTGTCGACACGGCCCGGCGCCGCTCGCATAAACACCTGCTCTTTAGCGCCGCCTGTCACACCGCAGCCCAGATCGGCCCCGACTCGTCCTGCCGCCAGCCGTGACATTCTCCCTCGCTGGTAGCCGGCCGGCACCTCACCTCCAGTGTAATCCCCACTTTTATGGTCGAGCCGGGACCGCCAAAGCGGGACACCAGCCGCGAGTATCTCGTGGCAGAGGTCCGGTCCCCCTGAGGTTGTAACGGAGTAAACAGGAGGCATCGTGGCTTGTAAAGCACCAACCGCTGGTGGACCATTGTGTTATCGTAGCATTCCTAGCTCTAGAAGCTATAACCTTGATTTCCACTCAACACATCTCAGTTGACCGAAGATGAGGCATCTGACTGCACGAATCACAGTAGTCTCCCAGATAAATTGAAGTTTCGTGGGATTTATGGTACAGCCAACTGATGGATAATGTCATATCTATCTAAAACAAGGCAGGAAGTTGTACTTAGTAAGACAACCAATAGGGTCCAGGGACGTAATTCGGACTGGGGATAAACCACATATGAGGTTCCCCAAGACTCAGTCTTAGGTCCACTATTGTTCCTCATGTGTGTGAACGATGTTCCGTTTAACTTACAGCAATCGGAATTCTTTCTTTCTGCAGATGATACTCCAATGAAGAGCAAAAAAACCTGGTGCACCTGTATAATATAGTGCAAGGCCCCTGAGAGCACGCAGAAGTGCCTCAACAGGACGTGGCATGGACTCGACCAATGTCTGAAGTAGTGCTGGAGGCAGGGGGTGAAGATCTCTTCTGAATAACACGTTGCAAGGCATTCCAAATATGCTCAATAATGTACATGTATGGGGAGTCGGGCCAGCAGACGTGTTTAAACTCAGAAGAGAGTTCCTGGAGCCACTCTGTAGCAATTCTGGACGTGTGGGTTGTCGCATTGTCCTTCTGGAATTGCCCAAGTCTGTCGGAACGCACAATGGACATGAATGGATACACGTGATGAGACAGGATGCTTACGTACGTGTCACCTGTCAGACTCGTATCTAGATGTGTCAGGAGTCTCATATCACTCAAACTGCACACCATTACATTTCCTGAGAATTCAATTTTCTGTCGTGTTTACTTAGTGCACAAAAATCTGTTTGAGCTAGAGGTTTGAAATTTTTGTGCTGTTTCAGGATACTATTTGGAGTGAAGTACACCACAGACACTGACGTACTAGCAACAGGAAGAAAAATATATACTGATTACTTGCAGAAAAGTTTCCTTAATTTTGATTATCAGATTAACTATTTATGGAATAAAAACTTCTGACTGAAATGATATGATTGTAGTCTACTGTTTAGGTGGACACGTTAATGTGTACGTAAAGTTTGAACCATCCAAGTAAGATAGTGATTCAGAGCATGCATTCCAAGTATTGACCGGCAAATTCAACATGTAATTTACTGTCTCTTACAAAAAACATCGTAATAAATTCAGTATGAGAACTATAGTGATTAATTGTACATCAAAATACTCAGCAAGAAACACTCCTATTGGCCTAAGAGTTCTCGTATTTCAGTTAGAGCCACGTAAAGTTTAGCATTTTTCCAGGCGTTCACGGGCAGATTACCCTAAAAACATGATTGGCTGGTTTTCTGCGACTACTCTCACCCTCAAGTTTGAAAAGACACAACATATTCAGTTCTACACTTCTAGGGGCACTCTATTAATTGTAACTGTAACAAATGATTAAATAATAAATATGGTGCAAACTTCAAAATTCTTAGGTGTCCATATTGATAAGAATTTAAGCTGAAAATGTACAGTCTGGAACACCTACAGCAACCTTGCTCAGCTGCATTTGCACTTAGAGTCATTGCAAATTTTGGGGAGGGACAAATATGTAAGCTGATGTAATACGCATGTCTTCATTCAATAATGTTATATGGAATAGTGTTGTGGGGTAACTCCCCTTTAAGAAGGAATGCCTTCGTTGCTCAGAAACGTGCTGTGAGAATTATATGTGCCACTCATCCACGACCATGTTGTAGACAATTCTTTAAGGAGTTGGGGACTCTGGCTACGGGTTCGCATCATAATTATGCTCTCATAAAGTTTGTTGTAAGTAACCCACTACAGTTCAAAAGGAACAATGATGAAAGTAATTCCAATACCAGAAGAAAAAGTAACATTCATTACTTCACATTAAGGTTGTATTTAGCACAAAAGGGGTAGACAATGCTGTAACATAAATTTTTGGTCATTAACGCAGTGATGTCTGACAGACAGCAAAGTAAAATTTGAAAACAAACTGAAGAAGCTTCTCCTTGAAAACTCCTTCTATTCCGTAGAAGAATTTTTATATTGTAATGTGTAAAAGATGGGTAGTAGGAATTATTAACCTACATTTGTAGTATTTGAAACAAAGAAAACTTGCAAATGATCAGCATGTAGCCATATACAGAAATTTATTTGCGATGGAATGTAAAATGACTCGTTCCACATCATTACGATTTATCGTGCCAAATAATCCATGAAATATGTAACTTACCAACTGAAGTGGTTGACGTCATGACTTTATAAAGTCACTTTATGTTACTACAAGTACACCTGTCATAAGAAATTTCAGTAATTGTAATCTGATTCGCTTGATTCGCTTCTGTGACAGAAGATGGAGAGATACCCTTCGAGCAAGCTTGCCAAAATTCATTTTTTAATTCATTAAATATGAGTAAAGTGTAATTAAGATTTTGTTTTTAATACACTCTACAGGGCCACGGATGGCACCCAAAGGGTTCCAGCTACACTATGTGATCAAAAGTATCCGAACATCTGTCTGAAAATGACTTAAACATTCGTGGAGCCCTCCATCGGTAATGCTGGAATTCAGTTTGGTGTTGGCCCACCCTTAGCCTTGATGACAGCTTCTACTCTCGCAGGCATTCGTTCAGTCAGGTAATGGAGGGTTTCTTGGGGAGTGGCAGCCCGTTCTTCACTGAGTGCTGCCCTGAGAAAACGTATCGATGTCGGTCGGCGAGGCCTGACACATCCGAAAAGTGTTCTATAGGTTTCAGGTCAGGACTCTGTGCAGGCCACTCAATTACAGGGATGTTACTGTTGTGTAACCACTCCGCCATAGGCTGTGCATTATGAATAGATGCAATCGCCATCCCCGAATTGCTCTTCATCAATGGGAAGCAAGAATGTGCTTAAAACATCAATGTAGGCCTGTGCTGTGATAGTGCCACGCAAAACAACAAGGGGTGCAAGCCCCCCATTGAAAAACACGGCCATACCATACAACACCGCCTCCGCATTTTATTGTTGGCACTACACACGCTGGCAGATGACGTTCACTGGGCATTGGCCATACCCACACCCTGCCATCGGATCGGCACATTGTGTCCCGTGATTCGTCACTCCACACAACGTTTTTCCACTGTTCAATGGTACAATGTTTACGCTCCTTACACCAAGTGAGGCGTCGTTTGACATTTATCGGCGTGATGTGTGGATTATGAGCAGCCGCTCGACCACGAAATCCAAGTTTTCTCACCTCCCTCCCAACTGTCATAGTACTGCAGTGGATCCTGATACAGTTTGGGATTCATGTGTAATGGTCTGGATAGATGTCTGCCTATTACACGTTACGATCCTCTTCAACTGTCGGCGGTCTCTGTCAGTCAACAGACGAGGTCGGCCTGTACACTTTTGTGCTGTACGTGTCCCTTCACGTTTACCTTCACTATCACATCGGAAACGGTGGACCTAAGGATGTTTAGGAGGTGTGGAAATCTCTCGTACAGATATATGACAAAAGCTCTCTCATGATGTCTAATGACTACTGAGGTCGGTGATATGGGGTACCTGCACAATGCACCTAACATGAAGAACGTATGTTTGTGAGGGTATCCGGATACTTTTGATCATATAGTGTATGAAAAGAAATGCCATCCTACGTCACGCCTGGATGAAGGGCCGTATGACAGGCCACAGACTGGTTTCTCGCCGCTGTCGAGGGTGTCTCGAGACCGGCACGGAATTTCACTGACTGGAGTGGAAGTGTTTCTGTGATGAGCCCAGCTTCTAACTAAGACCGGATGACCTGTTTTTCACAGCGGAGCCCCTTTGGTTGTCATCCGCAGCACAGTGGTTCCTCGACTACATTCTAAGTCTCGTTTTGGTACCCTGTATGGAATTCTGGGCTTACATTTCAGCAACATAATGGCCGCCCGCACAAGGCGATGGTTTCTACTGCTTTCTGCGTGATTACCAAATCCTGTCTTGGACAGCAAGGTCTCCAGGTCTCTCCTCAATAGAGAATAGTTGGAACATTTTGGACACGCATTTCACTTTGAGAATCACAATATTCTCATAAATAACAGAAGTTTTATGGGACTGATGGTACAGCCAACCAATCGATAATGTCACAGCTGACCAAAATAATGTACTTGGTTATTCAACTGATGCAGTCTGGGGACGTAATTAAGACTGCAGAGAAATGAGGCTTTTGGTTCCGCTAGGCTCAATGTTAGGTCCACTACTGTTCTGCATATATGCAAACGATCTTCCGTCTAATATACAACAAGCATAATCAGTTGATGTGTTGCAGATGACACAAATATTGTAATCAGTCCAAAGATACATACAAAAACACAAAAAGCGATAAACAAATTTCTTAAAGGTATCATTGACTGATTCTCTGCGAATGGTATCACACTCAGTTTTCGAAAGACACGACATATTCAGTTCAGAGGTACTAGATCGATGATAACTGTAGCACATCGTGGGCGAAAACTTTAAAATTCTTAGGTGTACATACTGATCAGAATTTAAACTGAAAAAAGCACATTTGGGAAATCCTGAAACAACTTAGTTCAGCCACATTTGCACTTGGAATAATTGCAAATCTTGGGAAGTGACATCATTAAGTTGACATAATTTGCATATATTCATTCAATAAAGTCGTAATTAATAATGCTGACAAACGTTCTATGAGACTAACACGTAGCACGCACTCACCATCACCTTGGTCATTGTGACAGGCGCTTCACAGTATATGTATTCCCTCACGAAGTTTGTTCCAAGTAATCCATTAAAGTTGCAAGAGAACAATGATGTACAGATTTAAAACACCAGAAGGAAAACTGACAATCATTAGTCCACATTAAGGCTGTCTGTAGCACAAAAAGGGGTGCACAATGCCGCGGCTAAAACTTTTGATCACTTACCCAGTGACACAAAATGTCTGACAGACAGGAAAGAAACATTTGAAAACAAACTGAAAAAGTATCTTCTTGACAATTTCTTCTATTCCGTAGAAGAATTTCTATTATTGTAACCATTACGATTTATCGTGCAAATTGATACAGGGAACACAAACTAACTATCCAACTGACTTCAATAGATGAGGCGTGACGTCATAAAATGGAGTAAGGAACGACCAACAGATGCTCTAGGAGCACTGCTATGATAAGAAATTTCAATGACTGAACAGTCTCGTAGTTTGATTCGCTGCTGTGACAGAAGATGGCGGAGATATTCCCTCTCGGGCCAGCGCCGAAAAATACATACGTTCATTCATTCATTATTACTGAAGTATAACTCAGATTTTGATTGTGACAACAGAGGAAAACATTTCAGTACCAGCCTATCACCAAATAGTCAAAACTCTATTTGAGTGTCAATTTATAGAGACTATTTGAGTTACGAGATAGAGCTGAAGCACATCGTGTGTCTGCAGCTTCTCGACGAATGATTAAGGTTACCAAATCAACCGGTTTATCCGAATACCACACAGTTTTTAATGAGCTGCTTCAAGCAGCCGTAGAAAATGTATAAAATAGAAAGAGCATATGGTCTGACCAAATATATTTACAACAAGAAATGTGAAAAACAAAACTAAAACACTACACCACAGTGGTACGACCAGAATGTTTATATGGATCTGAATGCCTAACGATGAACTATAAGATGGACAAACTAGAGGTACTGGAAAGAAGGATTATTAGAAAAATAATAGGAGCAATGAAAACTGCAGATGGTTGGAAGATAAGAAGTAATGAGGAGATATACAAAAATATAGAGAAAATATCTGAAGTAATGGCCAAAGAAAGATTAACCTTTTTTGGACATTTCTTACCGAATGGATGGAAGTAGACTAACAAAACAAATACTCCTATATTTCTGGAAGAAGAAATCGACAATAGCATGGATTAGAGAAGTAAGAAATGATCTTGAAAGAAACAACATCAAAGTATCGGAAATAGCGGAAAGAAACCGTTTTAAAAACAAAATACTAAATTTGGAAGGCTTTCAAAGCAGAAGAAATGAAAAATCGGGAACAACATGGACAGAAGAAAGGAAGAAACTTCATGGGGAGAAAATGAGGGAATACTGGAAAAATAGGAAACAACAACAAAGGAAGAAGAGTAACTGAAGTTGTTAACGTGATCCTAGTTGGTCAATACGATTGTAAAAAAAATGAAAAAAAAAGACTCTTGGGCTCGTATGTCAAGTTGTTGTTCTGTGTAGTTAAATCTTATCTGGTGGACTGAAACTGAAAATGAAGAGGAAGAGATAAAAGCGGGATGACAACACTTGAGTCGGTCGCCGCCAACCTGGTCTTCCGTTTCACTCCTCTGGAGATGCGGCTGCGCGTCTATTCGGCCGTGCTCATGGCGTCCACAGAGCAGTGGTCCGTCGCCGATACTAGTTGCGATTGTAGAGGACGTTTCAAATACGCCTAAAGATAACTCTGAATGCAAATTTAGAAAAAAAATACCTGAGTCAATTTCTATTCCTACGAGAAGGGAAAACTGTGTATTAGGCAGAACGCTTGACGTTCGGGTAAGGCTCAAATAGAAATAAATCTAATTAAGCGCAAGAAAACTGTGGTATCGACCGCTGTTAAATCTCGCCACCGAGCAGCGGCGCGCTCCATTACGGCGGCCGACAAAGCACCGTCGGCCACACTCGCCCGTCAGCGGGCGCGCGCTCCGACGCAAAGCGAACTGCCGCCCAGGATACACGGCGAGCCCAGCCGCCGGCTCCGTCGACTATGGAGCCTTATTTAACGGTGCTCCTGACGTCTACACGCCACTTCTCGTCGTGCTATGTCTACTCTCCGGCGGACCTGCGCTCTGGACTCAGAATCGGAGTGCTATACTGGGACTTGTACTTCAAAGTGCACTTTGCTTAGTATGTCAACGGAATTGTGATTACCACCGGAACTCTGCATTTCACTTGCAGTTCCTGGACATTGGTTAACAAACATCAATTTGTATGTTGTTGTTGTTGTGGTCTTCAGTCCAGAGACTGGTTTGATGCAGCTCTCCATGCTACTCTATCCTGTGCAAGCTTTTTCATCTCCCAGTACCTACTGCAACCTACATCCTTCTGAATCTGCTTAGTGTATTCATCTCTTGGTCTCCCTCTACGATTTTTAGCCTCCACGCTGCCCTCCAATACTAAATTGGTGATCCCTTGATGCCTCAGAACATGTCCTACCAACCGATCCCTTCTTCTGGTCAAGTTGTGCCACAAACTTCTCTTCTCCCCAATCCTATTCAATACTTCCTCATTAGTTATGTGATCTACCCATCTAATCTTCAGCATTCTTCTGTAGCACCACATTTCGAAAGCTTCTATTCTCTTCTTGTCCAAACTAGTTATCGTCCATGTTTCACTTCCATACATGGCTACACTCCATACAAATACTTTCAGAAAAGACTTCCTGACACTTAAATCAATACTGGATGTTAACAAATTTCTCTTCTTCAGAAACGCTTTCCTTGCCATTGCCAGCCTACATTTTATATCCTCTCTACTTCGACCATCATCAGTTATTTTGCTCCCCAAATAGCAAAACTCCTTTACTACTTTAAGTGCCTCATTTCCTAATCTAATTCCCTCAGCATCACCCGACTTAATTAGACTACATTCCATTATCCTCGTTTTGCTTTTGTTGATGTTCATCTTATATCCTCCTTTCAAGACACTGTCCATTCCATTCAACTGCTCTTCCAAGTCCTTTGCCGTCTCTGACAGAATTACAATGTCGTCGGCGAACCTCAAAGTTTTTATTTCTTCTCCATGAATTTTAATACCTACACCAAATTTTTATTTTGTTTCCTTCACTGCTTGCTCAATATACAGATTGAACAACATCGGGGAGAGGCTACAACCCTGTCTTACTCCTTTCCCAACAACTCCTTCCCTTTCATGCCCTTCGACTCTTATAACTGCCATCTGGTTTCTGTACAAATTGTAAATAGCGTTTCGCTCCCTGTATTTTACCCCTGCCACCTTCAGAATTTGAAAGAGAGTATTCCAGTTTCTCTAAGTCTACAAATGCTAGAAACGTAGGTTTGCCTTTCCTTAATCTTTCTTCTAAGATAAGTCGTAAGGTCAGTATTGCCTCACGTGTTCCAACATTTCTACGGAATCCGAACTGATCAATTTGTATAACTTTCCATAAAGTGTTCATCTACAACTTGGCGTTTGGTAACAGAATTATTTGTCTCAGTGTTGTGTCAGTGATATATTTATAGTGTTATTCCTAGTTGACAAAAACAACGCGTGCAGAGCCTGCAGATTTGCGTCCTGCAGCCGCCCGTGTCCAGTATGTTATACGGAGCTTGTTATTAGTTTCATCCAGATCTTTCTTCTCTGTTTCACATGGTGGGAGTATAGATAATATGGATCGCGTTTAATGCCAAAAAGCACAAATAAGTAAAGAAGCACAAGGCATGAATCAGTTATTTTTCCCCGCAGACATACGGTGAGAATGATTTGAAGATGGCAGCAGCTGTGGCAGCTCACGCATTTCATACCGTAAAAAGCCGTGAAAGTTCTAGCTTGAGGGATTGCACCAGCAGAATGGCTGGAAAGGCTTTTGATGAGGGCAGGATTACAGGTAACTGTCCTTGTGTTAGTCGAAATATGAAGCAATAGTCAGCAATGTCTTAGCCCCTCAGTGCCTAGGTTAAGTAAAATGTCTTAGCCCCTCAGTGCCTAGATCAATTAAAAGTTCAACTGTAAAGACTTCATTTTCTTAGTTTTAGTACTGATGCAAGCAAGTACGGAAATATTAAACTTTTTCCTGCTTCAGTTTTTTCCTCAGGCCATGGGAGGCATGCCAGGAGGTTTTGAACAGATGGCAAGAATATATTGAATGTCTGTATAAGGGGGATGAAATGCAAAGCGAAATTAAGATTGAAGAGGAGCAATATGTGCCGGAAGATGGAAAGGGATTTACCATCTTGGAAGCAGATGTAGAAAAGGCGCTGAAGGAGATGAAGAATAGGAAGACATGTGGAATACATGATTTGCCAGGAAAACTGTTGAAGCATCTGGGAAACAAGGCAAGAAAAGAAATAGTCTACCTCTGTAACGAGATATATGACAAAGGGGAATGGCCTGAGGACTTCGCTGCAACAGTTATGATACCAATAGAGAAAAAGAGAAACACTAAAAAATGTGAAGAGCACCGGACCATCAGTCTAATTTCTCATGCAGCTAAAGTGTTGGTGATAGTGTTGAATAGAAGGTTATATGGCAAGCTGGATAGAGGGATCGCAGAGGAGCAGTTCGGATTTAGAAGAGGAAAAGGAACAAGAGATGCTATTGGCCTGCTAAGAACTATAGGGGAAAGATATATAGAAAAGGGTAGAGAAGTCTTTGCTGTTTTTATAGATTTAGAAAAGGCTTTTGACTGAGTTCAGTGGAACAAGCTGATGGATATCTTGAAGAGGAAAGGAGTAGATTGGAAAGAGAGACGATTGATACAGAATCTATATTTACACCAGAAAGTAAGGATAAGGACTGGAAATGAAATGTCAGAAGGAAGCAGCATTGGACGAAGTATTAGATAAGGTTGTTGCCTTTCCCCACTGTTGTTTAACGCATACCTTGAAGAGATTATTGCGAAAGGCTTGGATGGGAAAAGAGGATAGAATGTACATGATTTGCTGATGACATGGTATTAGTGGTAGAAGGTGAGCGGACAGCGAGTAACATGCTGAAAGATCTGAATGAAGCTTGTGTGGAATATTGGATGCAAATAAACACAGCAAAAACAGAGAGTATGGTCATCAGTACAAGACGCAGACTGTCCAATATTAAAATAGGACAATCTACCATTAGCCAAGTAAGTGAATTTAAATATCTCGGAAGCACAATAACTGAAGACTTGAGATGTCACTAGGAGGTGAAAACTCGAATTGCCAGAGCGAAGGAGGCATTCAACGGAAAGAGGAGACTCTTATGTGGCAAATTAGATAAAGGACTACGGAAAAGGCTTGGCAAATGTTTTGTCTGGAGTGTGGCACTATATGGGGCAGAAACACGGACACTGAGACGAGAGGATGAAAAAAGGTTAGAAGCATTTGAAATGTGGATGTGGAGGAGAATGGAGAGAATAAGCTGGATGGAAAGAGTGAGTAATGAAAGAGTATTGGAAAGGGTTGGTGAGAGAAGATGTGTGCTGAAGGTTGTAAGAGAAAGGAAAAAGAACTGGTTGGGACATTCATTGAGAAGGGAGTGCTTGCTAGTAGATGCTTAGGAAGGATTGGTTTGTGGGAGAAGACAGAGGAAGAAGGAGATACAAGGTGATAGACGACATAAAGGGAAGAGGAAACTATGCAGACCTGAAGAGGATGGCAGAAGACCGGACAGCCTGGAGAACTACCATGTGAAAACCTGCCCTTAGGCAGAACACTGATGATGATGATGATGATGGGAGGCATGCAGACAAAAGTTTTTAGCGAATGCAAAATCTTCCAAACGGAATGTCAGACACTGTAGTCAGGTGTCTGATGGAAGTGCTTCAACAAAACCCTTGTCACAAATGTGTGTTGCATTCGGCGGTGATAATGCCAAAGTCAACTGTCGCGCATTAGAACAATGTGGAGCCAACACTGTGTTGAATAAACTGAAGGAGGAATTGGGGGCTACATTTTAGGAAGTGGCCGTTCATGATATATCATACATAATGCTGGTAGAATTGCTTCAGACATTCTGAAGATGGAAGTTTTTGTCCAGAAAGTATTCTCTCCCTGTGGATTTTACGCTGTGAGTGTACAAAACTTGATTGAATTTCCTAAAAATGAGGCAAAACTTTCTCACAGCAGGGCGCGCTGGCCGAGCGGTTCTACGAGCTACAGCCCGGAACCGCGCGACTGCTACGGTCGCAGATTCGAATCCTGCCTCGGGCATGGATGTGTGTGATGTCCTTAGGTTAGTTAAGTTTAAGTAGTTCTAAGTTCTAGGGGACTAATGACCTCAGATGTTAAGTCCCATAGTGCTCATAGCCATTTGAACCATTTGAACTTTCTCACATGGAAACAATGTGGCCACCACTTAGGACTATGATTTGAAGAATTTTGCAGATATACGAGGCTCTTAATTCTTATTTCGTGTCTGAAAATAATATTCCCATTACAATAATGCTTTTTTTCTGAAAAGTCCTCTGACGGCAGGATACTTACGGTTCGTTGATAAATGAGGTGAAACAAGACTGTCGTGCAAGTGTGTTCTGTCCTAAGCGCCTGAGCGGCGCTGCATCAAGTCTTCAGGAGAGAGCTATAACTAACTTCGTTCTCCCAAAAGTAAAAGATGTCATCTCTAAATGCGACAGTAAGCAGCTTGTTAATTGTTCAGAAAAGATAAGAATGCCTTTTATTGTGTTTGTAGTGATTACATTAGCAAATGGATGGCATAGTACGATGTATTAATTGCGTTCGATTGGTTAACTCTTAGCAAAGAACTTGATTGGAAAAGTGTGGAAAATGTTGCAGCCTATTTGAGAAATAGAATGTTCTTATGGATGACAGTGAACCGTTTGATGAAATAAATCGCCTAAAACTATTTCTAAGTGAACAGTTCAAATCTGGAACCAGATCAACATTTTTAGAGAAAACTAAATCTGAAAGATAGTATAATTTCAGCAACAGTCGTCCTGGAGGTGAGTATTCATAATTTTTGAAAGCTGTGCCATACCTTTTTGCAAACCATACCCACAGCGCGGACGAGCTGTGGTAAGAAGATCTTTCTTATTAAATATGCGTTGAACTCGTGAAAGAAATCGGCTTTGTGTGCAATGCGTAAGGAACCTGTTGGTTGTCAGTTATAACTATAAGGATGTCACTTGTTCTCAGCACTGTAATAACATCAAATGCAAGACAGAGTTACTTAAAAAAGTTCGAGGAATCGATAAATACGCTTTTGTGAAAAAGTAAACCATTGCGATTCACACAAAGATTGTTTGTAATACCCTCCGGTTTTTTTCATTTGGAAATATGGTAACCCTACGAATGACCGACAGTCGAATAGGTCTCAGTGCGCGTCCAAAATTTCGTCGCTACGCGCAAGTCGGATAGCAGAACTTAACAAATGTAATTTGGTTTGTGATCCGTTTGTCACACTTTCTAATATGTTTAACGGTATTCAGGAATTAACATTTGTGGATAACGGGGGTGGTTAATGACTTAACGTGTGACTCTGGTAGATCCACATTCTATCATGATCACTTTCCGGGTTCGCCTGATGCAATGTGCAGAATATGTCGATGGCACCCCAGGACACTTCTGGACTTATAATTTCAGTAATAGTGGGCCTCAGCACGTTTATTATTTTGCAAGTGCAGCGGACACACGATCTACGTGTTTATTTATTACATCCTCACTATTAGCTACATCTGCAACCACATTCTGCAGGGAATTTTCACAGATACCACTAAATGAACATGCAAAAATAAGCCACAGTACGACACATAGTTCATAAACACCGAGATGCATGAAATACTGCACTGCTACGCGTGGCGTTTTCATTTACTGCTACCAGCTCTATTCGCAACACATTTCACAGCAGTATCTATGTATACCTGTGAGTGTACCTGCGAAGTTATAGCACTGTGCAGTACATAATTCGTGAGATAAGACGTAAAAAAACACTGTGTTACGTAAAACACAAAACTGTAGGGCGGAATGCGCTAGATGTACAGAAGAACAGCTCAGCAGGCAGTTGGGTTGGATAACAAAAGACATACTTCAGCTGATCGATGAAAGGAGAAAGTACAAAAATAATCGGGGTAATTTATGAATACAGAAATAAAGGTCGCTGAGGAATGAAATAAATAGGAAGTGCGGGGAAACTAAGACGGAATGGCTGCATGAAAAATATGAACAAATCGAAAAAGAAGTGATTGTCGGAAGGACTGACTCAGCATGTAGAAAAGTCAAAACAAAATTAAAAGCAAGTGTGGTAACACTAATAGTACAATGGAAATTTCACAGTGAAACGCAGAGGAGAGAGCGGGTAAGTGGCAAAAGTACACCGAAGGCGTAAGAATTGTCTGGTGACATGATAGAGGGAGAAACAGGAGCCGAATAGGACGGACATGGAACCTATTATTAAAATCAGAATCTAAAAGAGCTTTGGAAGACTTACGATCGAATAGGGCAGACGGGATAGACAATATTCCATGAGAATTTCTAAAATGATTGGAGGAAATGGCAACAAAACGACTATTCACGTTGGTGTGTATAATGTATAAGTTTCGCGATATACTCTCGAAGTTTCGCAAAAACATCATTCCGAACTGCGAAAGAGTTGATAAGTGGGAGAAGTATCGGACAATTAGCTTGAAAGGTCAGGCATCCACGTTGCTGACAAGAATAACAAACAGGAGAATGGAAAAGAAAATTGAAGATTTGTTAGATGACGATCAGTTTGGCTTCAGGAAAGATAAAGGCAGTAGACAGGCGATTCCGACGTTGCTGTTGATAATGGAAGCAAGACCAAAGAAAAATGAAGACACTGTAACGTATTACTATGTTTACGACGTTTCTCATCGAGCCATATACGTTATCTCGCATTTCTAGCTGCTTCTCTTACACAAATCATGACAAAAATTTAGAAATTCAGGGTCGCCACTAGGCCAATCCCTTCCTAACCAGTTAGAAGAAACGGAGTTGGAAAATTATTAGTTTAATTACTTTAATAATTTAATATCAAGTACGCAAATTTCTTTAAGCAGCCAGATAAATAGCACTCCACGTCGTGCATGAGGCAACTTGATTAATTCAGGAATGGAAATCAGAGTAAGGGGGTAAGATCGACACCAAAGAATTTATCTTTCACGTAAATTATTTATTGTAACTAAATATTTGGTTGCACATACTAACTGCACATAACTGGTGCCTGAGAAATATTTAAGTAAGAATTACGTGAGAACGAAACAGAGCACTATTTAACTACAGCAAGAAGCAACAGAGAAGACGTGGGTGGGAGACAATTATTCTATCATCTCCTTTGCATTAATACCATAAAAATATCTCAGTGAGATTTGCATTACGATTCTACGCATGCTCTATTCTGGACGGAGGTTTGACCAATACACAAGGCTGTGCGATAATTATTTAACATACTAACTGCGTCTGCTGCTTGCAAACGGCCGAACTAGGGCACGTGGTACATTCCGAATCAAACTGTTGTGCTGCGTTGTAGAAAGCGCACGAAAGAACAGATATTCTTGCAGAAATTATAGCTCATTAAACAAGCAAACTGTTAAAATAAAGCCTATTGCGGTGCCGTGGTGAACTAGAAGGGTTACTAATTGCCAAACACGTGGCACAAAATCGACACACAACGACAAAAGCAGTTTCCACAAAATATAAGATTAAAAATCATTAAAAAAATAACTCGCTTCAACGCTTCAGATAAGCTAAAGTTCTTAAGCATTTCACCAGTTAAACATAACGAAGTCCTAACTCATTCTGATTCCTATCACCTGAAACCCCCCTTAAGAGATACGATCCGTACTCACCAAGCGTTTACCGAAGAGTGGCCCTTTCTCTTTCGAGATTACCTAGCTCCTCATGCAGCGGAAGCTACCAGAGGGGTAGCCCTCCGTCACCAACCTCACACACAAAAACAGCCTTCGACACAGTCCTCGACTAAGATGGGTAAACCTCTCTGTTCAGGTATTGGAAACCTAAGTTGGTCATCCTGTGCTCTCCTTTGATCGAGAAGCAACATCGTCTGCTCCCAGCAGACGATGACCAATTCAGCAATTCCCACAAAACAAAACCGAAACCCACATTAAAACACACATATAATAATCAATAGGCCTTATTTGAGTGCTCAGTCTTTCTGGAAGAGTTCATGAATTGAGCTAAAAGCAGGTAGTAAAATGAATACGTTGTACAGAACTCGACAAATGTCTTATGAAACGACTTCACAGACACGTTTCAAAACGTTCATAGTATTTTTCGATCTGGAAAAAGCTTTAGACAATGTAAAATGGTGCATGATGTTCGAAATTAAGAGGGGTAACATACAACATGAAAATAACGAAGAGGGAATAATAGAAATGGAAGACCAAGAACGAAGTGCCCGGATTAAAAAGAGTGTAAGGCAGCGGTGTCGACTGTTGCACCTACTGTTGAACCTGTACATCGTAGAAGCAATGACGGATGTAAAAGAAAGGTTCAAGATTGGGACTGAAATTCTAGGTGAAAGGATATTAGTGATAAGGTTAGCTGATGACATTGCCATCCTTAGTGATCTGCTGAATGGAAGGAACAGTCTAATGAGTACAGAATATGGACTGAAAGTAAAGCGAAGAAAGACGAAAGTACTGAGAAGTAGCAGAAGTGAGAATAGCGTTAAGCAGATGACGTTAAGGGATTGTGCTACCTAGGCATCAAAATGACCAATGACGGACGAAGCAAGAGGACATCGAAATAAGACTAACACTGGCAAAGTGGGCATTCCTTGCCAAGAGAAACCTACTAGCATCAAACATAGACCTTAATTTGAGGAATAAATTTCTGAGGATGTACGTTTGGAGCGCAGCATCGTATGGCAGTGAAACATGGACTGGAGAAATCCGGAACAGAGGAGAATATAAACATCTGAAATGTGGTGCTACAGAACAGTATTGCAAATTAGGTGGACTTATAACGAGTGAGAAGATTCTCCAGAGAATCAAGGAGGAAAGCAATATGGAAAACAATGACAAGAAGATTTAACAATAAATTCAGAAAATAACTGAGGATGCAGATTGCAAGTGCTACTCTGAGATGAAGAGGTTGGCACAGGAGAGGAATTCGTGGTGGGTCACATCAAACCAATCAAACCAGTCAGGAGACTGGTTTGAAAAAGGAGGTTGAAAAAGGAGGAGGGGGAGGAGAAACACCTCGTCAAAAAACCTTGGTTCAGCTGGCCTGGGTGATAGCACCTCGTGAGCGCCCCTTGCCAGGGACACGGTGGAGACCTCAAAGGCAGCGAAGGCGGCGATGAAGATCATCGGTACGGTGGAACTGGCGGAAGAGGCAACCCAAATCCACTAGCGTCTGTTCTGGAATCCAGCGGCTGCTCGATGCTCTTCTTGATCTCAACAATCAAGTCGTAAACATGTGACTTCATAGAAGATCACCACAAAACAAGTTTCAACTTGAATAAGCATGATGGAGTAAAAGGAAAGAAATCCACTGCCCCAGGTATCAGCCTCTAGACTGAATCTTCCTGGTCATCGGATTCTGGGGGAGCAGGAACGTCATGCGTAGAAGAGTCGGAGCTTCTCAAAATCTTTAAGACCAAAATAGGAACTCTCAACACAAACACACTCTCCAGAGTAGGTAAACTCAAACAACTCACAAATACTATGGAAAAACTCCACATAAAAATCCTGGCGATTCAAGAAACACGATTTTCTAAAGAAAATCATTTTGATTCAGGAAACTTCAGAATCTACAAAGGAAAACCTGCAGTCCAGATGAACAAGGGACCCAAACAATTTGGCATAGCTTTTGTTGTGCACAAATCAATCAGACGCCATAATAAACTTCCATTCAACATCAGAAAGGATCTCGACAATCTCAGTAATATCTGGAAACAAGGCATACACACTGATAAATGCACATGCCCCTACAAATGATTGCAACAGAAAAGATGCACAGGCAATAGATGACTTCTGGGAACTACTGGAGGAAACATCAAATAAAATCCCTACTCATCACGTGAAAATTATGTTAGGACATTTCAATGGATAACTCGACAAAGAGAAAAAAATCAGGAAAGCAACAGGAATTCATACAGCTCACGAGAGAACAAATAAAAACGGCGAGAGACTGATAAACTTCTGCGAACATTTTCCTCTTAAAATCATGTCTACACAATTCCTTAAACCTGTAAACAAAATTACAACATGGAAATCACCAAATTCAACTTTTGGTGAATTTCAGACAGACCATGTTGCCATATCTAATAAGAATGCTAAAGAAATATTCAACGCACGAACAAGAAAGGAATTTTTTGAGTCAGACCATCTGCTGCAAATAAAGATTAGATTTCAACCTAACAGAAGGAAACCACCAATGAACAAAACAGTTACAATCGATCCAGAATACCTTAAACTTAACAGGAGGGAAATCCCCCAGGAAATTGTGCAATCAAACGCAACGAACTGGAATGAATTTGCAGAAGTACTGAAAAACACTATGAAATTTGGCAAACCCCCAAGAAAGAGAAAACACAGATGGTTGAACAGTGCATGTGATCAAGCAATAGAAGAAAGACTACAAGCTTGGAAAACTTTCAGTAGCAACAAAACTACATAAAAATGGCAGGAATTTTTGTTAATACATAAGAGTTCATGCAAGGCAAACGTAGATATGATAAAAGCCGGCTTAAAGAATTTGAACAAGGATTTATCAAGAACAACACCAGAAATTTTTACAAAATTTTCAAAGAAAACCTAACAGGGTATCAACAACCTAACCTGTGCTTTCGCCGCTACGATGGATCACTGGAAAGCAATCCTAAAAAGAACTGTCAAATTTTAGCTAAATATTTTCACTCACTTCTCAACTGCAAGCTTCCGACAGAACAACTACATTTCGAAAAACCCACATCCAATTCCGATTCAAATCCACTATCACTTAGAGAGGTAAAGGAAATAATCAATTCTTTGAAGAACAATAAGTCTGCAGAGGAAGACGGAATCATAGCAACAGTATAAAAATTAAATGATAATAATCTCTCGCAAGCAACAAACAGAATTATATCAAATATTTTGGAAACTGAACAAATACCTGCAGAGTGGAAATGTGCATTAATTCACCCTCTCCAAGGTGCAAAAACCGATCCAAATAATTACAGGGGAATTTCACTGCTCCCTGTAATATACAAAATTGTTTTAAAGGTCCTGTTGAACAGACTAGAGGAACAAGCGGACCAGTTAATAGGGGAGTATAAGGCACGGTTTCGCAAAGGTCGATCTTGCATCGAACTGATATGGAACTTAAAAACAATTTTTCAAATGAGAAGATGTAGAAATACTGTGGTAACTTTTGGCGATTTTAAAGAGGCTTATGATTCAATAGATAGGCAAACATTATTTCACACCTTAGAGGATTTCAGGATTGACAGGAAAATCAGGTCAATTATTCAACAGGCATTAACAGATACAACCTCCAAAGTTAAATTCATGGGAGAAATATCAGAAGCATTTCATATCCATACTGGTGTTTGCCAGGGAGATGGAATGTCCTCCCTGCCGTTTAACATGGTTCTGGAAGAAATTGTGAGAACATGGGAAAAGGAAATAAAAGGAATTCAGCTTGGGATTAAAAAGGAGCAGAGAATTATGGTAAAGTGTCTGGCTTTCGCGGACGATCTTGCCATTCCAACGAACAGTTGAGAGCAAGCGAAACTTGCATTGGAAAAACTACACGAAATCTCACAGAAAACTAGGCTACAAATCTCCTACGAGAAAACACAATATATGGAAAACAAACCTGCAGATAGTCTCCCCATTACTACTCAATACGGGAAAGTGGCACAAGCTGCCCACTGATCTGGGTGATAGTCCAACCATCAGGACTGAACTCAATAACCAATAAAGATGGAATCTCCAGATTACAAAAAGCTTATAAGCTCACTTGGAATCACTATAATAAGAAATCTATTTCTGTGAATACGAAACTAAGGGATTACAACACTGTAGTCCTACCAGAAGCACTTTATGCTGCAGAAACTACAGTGATTCATGGTCATGAAAAATTCTGAGGAAAATATATGGACCAGTGTTTCGGGAAGGAATTTGAATGAAGAGGCCAACTAGAGAGATTTACAAAGACGTAGAAACGATAACAGACACCATTAGAAAGAGAAGGATGGAATTTTGTGGACATATCCGCAGGATGAATAAAAGCAGGCTCACAGGACAAATCTTTGAGATAGTAGACAAGAGCAAAAACAAGACAAAGTGGATCACTGAAGCAGAAGAAGACATTAACGAACTGGCGATCACGCAAGAGAACAGAAACAATAGAGAATAATTTAGGTACATCTAACAGAAACACACACTTAAACAAGAACATACGACGAACAGAACGGGAAAAAGATGCTCGGAAGAACGCAAGAGAGAACACAGTGAACGTACACTCCTGGAAATGGAAAAAAGAACACATTGACACCGGTGTGTCAGACCCACCATACTTGCTCCTGACACTGCGAGAGGGCTGTACAAGCAATGATCACACGCACGGCACAGCGGACACACCAGGAACCGCGGTGTTGGCCGTCGAATGGCGCTAGCTGCGCAGCATTTGTGCACCGCCGCCGTCAGTGTCAGCCAGTTTGCCGTGGCATACGGAGCTCCATCGCTGTCTTTAACACTGGTAGCATGCCGCGACAGCGTGGACGTGAACCGTATGTGCAGTTGACGGACTTTGAGCGAGGGCGTATAGTGGGCATGCGGGAGGCCGGGTGGACGTACCGCCGAATCGCTCAACACGTGGGGCGTGAGGTCTCCACAGTACATCGATGTTGTCGCTAGTGGTCGGCGGAAGGTGCACGTGCCCGTCGACCTGGGACCGGACCGCAGCGACGCACGGATGCACGCCAAGACCGTAGGATCCTACGCAGTGCCGTAGGGGACCGCACCGCCACTTCCCAGCAAATTAGGGACACTGTTGCTCCTGGGGTATCGGCGAGGACCATTCGCAACCGTCTCCATGAAGCTGGGCTACGGTCCCGCACACCGTTAGGCCGTCTTCCGCTCACGCCCCAACATCCTGCAGCCCGCCTCCAGTGGTGTCACGACAGGCGTGAATGGAGGGACGAATGGAGACGTGTCGTCTTCAGCGATGAGAGTCGCTTCTGCCTTGGTGCCAATGATGGTCGTATGCGTGTTTGGCGCCGTGCAGGTGAGCGCCACAATCAGGACTGCATACGACCGAGGCACACAGGGCCAACACCCGGCATCATGGTGTGGGGAGCGATCTCCTACACTGGCCGTACACCACTGGTGATCGTCGAGGGGCACTGAATAGTGCACGGTACATCCAAACCGTCATCGAACCCATCGTTCTACCATTCCTAGACCGGCAAGGGAACTTGCTGTTCCAACAGGACAATGCACGTCCGCATGTATCCCGTGCCACCCAACGTGCTCTAGAAGGTGCAAGTCAAGTACCCTGGCCAGCAAGATCTCCGGATCTGTCCCCCATTGAGCATGTTTGGGACTGGATGAAGCGTCGTCTCACGCGGTCTGCACGTCCAGCACGAACGCTGGTCCAACTGAGGCGCCAGGTGGAAATGGCATGGCAAGCCATTCCACAGGACTACATCCAGCATATCTACGATCGTCTCCATGGGAGAATAGCAGCCTGCATTGCTGCGAAAGGTGGATATACACTGTACTAGTGCCGACATTGTGCATGCTCTGTTGCCTGTGTCTTTGTGCCTGTGGTTCTGTCAGTGTGATCATGTGATGTATCTGACCCCAGGAATGTGTCAATAAAGTTTCCCCTTCCTGGGACAATGAATTCACGGTGTTCTTATTTCAATTTCCAGGAGTGTATGAAGAGAATATGGGAAGAACGAAGAAAGAAGAAGAAATCGTGACTACTCAAGTTCAATCGCTCTCTCAAAAGGGAATGATCGAAAATACAAAGTGAGCAAGTCAGTAACGCATTGGTCCACCTCTGGTCGTTGGGCAAGCGGTTATTCAGCTTGGCACTGATTGACAGAGTTGTTTGAGTCCTTCTGAGGGGTATCGCGCGAAGTTCTGTCCAATAGGTGCTCCAAACGTTCTCAGTTGGGGAGAGACCTGGCGACCTTCCTGGCCGAGGCAGCGTTTGGCAAGTACAAAGACAAGCAGTGGAAAGTGTCATAGTGTGCGGGCGGGCGTTATCCGTCTGGAATATAAGTTTAGCATGCGTTGCCACGAGGGACAACAAAATAGAGAGTACAGTATTGCCGACGTACCGTTGTGCTGTAAGGGTGTCGCGGATGACCACCAAATGGAGCCTACTGTGAAGTGAAACGGCACCTCAGAACATCACTCTGGCCACAGGGCGAGCGACGTCAGGTGGCTGTCCCACAGCTGTCCGTGGCGTCTCGACACGTCTTCGGTCTGCAGAGTCATTAAGTGGAGTAGAATATACGTCTTTCTTTGGCTTAGATCTTATAAATTCTAAGTTATCCTGCATCCTTCTACACTCAAAGACGCATACTTCTCGCATACTGTGGCTTCATCAGCTAGCAGTAGCAGGTGGCTGCTCACCATACCCTTCGCCGTCCAGGAAAGAAGTACTGGGTTCAGGTACTAAGGTCTTAGGCAATGTAAACTAGATTCGTGACAGGATTTGTGAGTTCCATATCAGCAATTGTCACGCGGTGGAGTCTATACAAGGTGCGACAGGTATTAGTACAGATACACTGAAGAGTCAAAGAAACTGCTACACCTGCCTAATATTGTGTAGGGCCCTCGCGAGCACGCAGAACTGCCACAACGCGACGTAGCATGGACTCGACTAATGTCTGAAGTAGTGCTGGAGCGAATTGACACCGTGAATCCTGCAGGGCTGTCCATAAACCCGTAACAATACGAGGGAATGGAGATCTCTTCTGAACAGCACGTTGCAAAGCATCCCAGACAGCCTCAATAATGTTTATGTCTGGGGGGTTTGATGGCCAGCGGAAGTGTTTAAACTCAGAAGAGTGTTCCTGAAGCCACTCTGTAGCACTTCTGGACGTGTGGGGTGTCGCATTGTCCTTCTGCAATTGCCCAACTCCATCGGAATGCACAATGGATGCAGGTTATCAGACAGGATGCTTACGTACAACCGTCAGCGTCGTATCTAGACGTATCAGGGTTCCCATATCACTCCTACTGCAATCGCCCCACACCATTACAGAGCCTCCACCATCTTGAACAGTCCCCTGCTGACACGCAGGGTCAGGGTCCATGGAGTCATGAGGTTGTCTCCATACCCGTATACGTCCATCTGCTCGGTGTAATTTGAAACGAGGCTCGTCGAAGTAGGCAAAATGTTTCCAGTCATCAACAGGCCAATGTCAGCGTTGACGGACCCAGTCACCAAAGGTACAAGTGGGGGCCTTCGGCTCCGAAAGCCCATATCGATGAAGTTTTGTAGAATCGTCCGCCCACTGACACTTGTTGATGGCCCAGCATTGAAATCTGTAGCAGTTTGCGAAAGGTTTGCGCTTCTGTCACGTTGAACGATTCTCTTCAGTCATCGTTCTCCTGTTATTGTAGGATCCTCTTCCGGCCGCAGTGATGTCGGAGATTTGATGTTTTACCAAATTACTGATATTCACGGTACACTCGTGAAATGGTGGTACGGGAAAACCCCCACCTCATCGCTACCTCAGAGATGCTGTGTCCCATCGCCCGTGCGCCGACTGTAACATCAGGTTCAGAATCACTTAAGTCTTGATAACCTGCCATTTTAGCAGCAGTAACCGACCTAACAACTGCACCTTTTTTTTTTTTTTAACAAGAGGTCGAACCCCCCCCCCCCCCCCCCACCTCCATACCGGCGTGATGGTCAACACAATAGGTCAACTGCCATCTCTGCATAAGGGTTAGTATTCACTACAGTGAGGTGTCGCAGGATGTGGGTACTGCGATGTTTGCGTACGTCTGGTTAAGGTTAACCATTAATGCGCGCTCATCTGGAGATAGGTTGGGTCGAAATCGAACGAAGGGTAGCGGTTTGAAGGGCAGAGGAAAAAAAGTGCCAAGGCAAGAGCCAAGGGAAAGAAACCTCTGAGATAGTTAGGTCGGGTGTTAAGAGCAGTAGCGGTTGTCTTGCTGCCTGCGATAGGTCGTGCAAGGATAGGCTTTGTTAGTAGTGGGTATCATGCATGTCGATACCTTGACGTTGTGCGGTTGTGCTGCTCGGAGGCTGGCGCTGGGTGCCGGTGCAGAGTCCTCGTTCAGCGTCAGCAACCTGCAACAGTTAGGTTTATTATCGTTTTTGTGTCCGATAGGTCATATATCGGAAGCACAGTGTGAGGTAATGTTGGCGGTTTGTTTGTGCGTCTGTGGGCGAGCTCGTCGGTGTCCCTGCTGTGGCCTGTTGGTCGGCTCTAACAGCAGCTGGTAACTACCAGTCAGTGCTGCTGATATGCAGGGGCTTGCCGATGTTTGTCGCTTGTTTGCGTGTGTTAGTTTACCATAGGTGGCTATGCCCTAGCTAGCAGTGTCTTTGGCCGCTTGTGCTTCCACCTGTGGTGACAGCACCAGACATTTGTTGCCTTATATAGGCGTTCCCGACCGCAGCGCCGTACTATATCTGTTTACATATCTCTGTATTTGAGTACGCTTTCCTATACCAGTTACTTTGGAGCTTCAGCGTATTTCTATATGCAGTACTTTAATATCTATACACATCAAACGGTTTTCCCACAAACACGCCACAAACTTTAAGATCTTATGTTCTCTGCACAGCTGTAACAGTGAGACAAAGTTGACTACCCCTGTCAGTAGAGACCACGCATCCACTCTTCAATACCTGACCTACTGCCCAGGGGAAACAATGATTTGTTCTTGCCACATGTACCTAGAGGTACTAACCAACCCAAAAACTTACCGTTTTTGCTGATGTAATGTTGTTCAATACACCTTACTCATTCACCAATAGAAATATCTGCACTTACCGTCTTACTTGTTACATACATCTTATATACTGAAGTGAAATATAATGTTTGGCGAAGGCCTCCCGGCGGGTAGACCTGATTGCCTGGTGCAAGTCTTTTGCGGTGGCGCCACTTCAGCGACTTGCGCGTCGACGAGAATGAAATGGGGATGAGAAAGACGACACAAACACTCAGTCCCTGAGCGGAGAACATGTCCAACCCAGCCGGAAATCGAACCAGCGGCCCCGGCATGACAAGCCGGCACGCTGTCCACTGGTGGACATCTTATACACTAAGGAGCCAAACCATTAGTGGCGTGTTGGCACACCTTTGTAATGTAATAAAGCAGTGATTCTGCATGTCACGGATTCGACGAGTGCTTGGTAGGTCACGCAAAGGTCACACAATGCCACTAAAGTACGGGGCGGTGCTTCTTAGAGGCGGAGCTGGCGCCCGATTGCGTCCCCGGTGTGTTCCGTGGTATTCATATAAGGCGATTTTAGTGAGCAACACTAAACTTCTGTATAACGATTCTAGTGATACTGGAATTCTACTTGGAAGATGCCGTCTAGGATGACAGCAAGTATGAACCAATCCAGACGGTCCGCAGCGATGTCCACATAGTCCACAATTGTCATGGTGGCTTCGATTACTGTCGCAGGTTTCATAGAAGCCGAGGTGGCTGTCGTTCGGAGCACAATACTGCCCCCATCGGCCAGCCTCTGCCTCTTTGGCGTGGTCCATGTCCGGCACCACACAGTCACCAAGGTGGCACGTAGTACTGGCCGTCCTCCAGGCTTCGGTATTTGGTCCTATACTCTTTTCATTGTACGTAAATGATGTGCCACCAGTTTTTCTACTGCAAATATCACAGAGCAAAATCGTTTCCGTCTTACTGCATCATTCAGCCACTTTCTCGAAGTCCTTCTCAGTAGCAGCAGGTTATTCCCTAGCTTCAGAAGTCAGTTAATGACATGTCTATTAAAGCAACAAAAACGATTACCATGTCCCTGTACGGATTCATTACCCTTGTAGATCCTTGTTTCCAACCCATCTTCCACATTTCCCAGTATTCTTGGCTGATGCTGTCTCCTTAAATTTCACGACATGTATTCGCAGCTGCGAGTACGAACAACCATCATTTGTATAGGGGAATGACGACGATGAAAATTTATTATGGACGGGACTCGAACTCAGGTTTCTTGGTTTACGCGAGCGGTCGCCTTAACTGCTTTGGCTGTCCGTGCAGGACTGACGGGAAGGCCCAAACAGCCGTATGTCATCGTTCCAGTCATAGCCTGTACTCATACACACATTATGTCACTTTCGTACAGAGGAGCACATTTTAATTGAAAGTCTCCTTCCCAGCGTCGATGGACAGATACGATATTGCAGTGCCTATGTTGTCAAGACGATCAATGCAACGTCCCCTCGGATATGCATAAGGTATGTGTTGAGCGCAGGAACGTATGGAAGCTAGAGTCTGGCTGTGAATTGTCCTTAAATTTCCTTTCCCCAGAACTCGCTATATCAGAAAACAACTATTTTGTACACCTAGATATTCTTTTTAAGTATCCTCCATTGTCACTGTCATTGTCATAATTATTACTACTATCAGCAATAGTGGCAGCAGTACAAGTACTGCCAGCGTTAATTTTATTGGTTTATAGCCACTATTATTTGCGTACGTTGCCACTTAAGACACTTATATCATTTTAATATTATTTGCCATATTAAGATTGTTATTTCTTAAGTAACTATGACGGCCTTGCCGCAGTGGCAACACAAGTTCCCCTCAGATCACCGAAGTTAAGCGCTGTCTGGCTGGGATAGCACTTGGATGGGTGACCATCCAGTCTGCCGAGCGCCGTTGATAAGCGGGCTACACTCAGCCCTTGTGAGGCAAGCTGATGACCTGTTCGATTGATAAGTAGCGGCTCCGGTCTCGTAAACTGACATACAGCCGGGAGAGCGGTGTGCCGGCCACATGACCTTCCGTATCCGCATCCGGTGATGCCTCTGGACAGAGGATGACACGGTGGCCGGTCGGTCCCGTTGGGCCTTCGTGGCCTGTTCGGACGGAGTTTTGTTTTTAGTTTAGTTTTACGTATGATGTAGAAAAGTTACTGTATATGTGAAAACCTGGTCCGAAACAAAAGAGTGTCTGATGGCCCTAATCACATCATGTCAAATACGTGAATAAAATATACATAAAATATATGTAAATAAAATTAATATTTAGAGAGGCTGTTCGCTTGGATGGTGTCGTATCCAGACACGAAAATTGCCCTGGAATAACAAGAAACGTGATTTATCCGACCACGTTCCAACTTCGATCATCCCGTACTCTCTGTAATCGTAATTGACGATCAAATAAAACTAATTGGTTTCAGATATTTTTTTCGAGTCTCAGACGTCTAGGATGTATATACGCAGGCTGAAGCGACGAACGAATATTTGTACAAAGGTCAGGATTTGAATCCTGATCTTCTGCTCACGAGGCAGATGCGCTAACCACTAGACCAGCCTGGTGGAGCGGTTTTGAGCAAATGTATTGACTACGCTAGCACACGTACAACCTACGCCTGGGTTTCAGCGGGATCTCTCATTTTGTTCGATGCTGAGATGTTATTTCAGTATACTTCGAGAGTCTTTGCAATTCTGTATGAGTATAGGGGAAGTACCGAGTGGGCTGAGGCACGAATGGGAGTCTGGACTGAGGACGGAGCTGTGTTACAGCAGTCCATGCAGTTGTGCCGAGCCACTGTGTGAGCAGGAAACCTGCGTTCGATTCCTGGCTATGGTACAAATTTTTGTTCGTTGTTCTAGTCTGTGGATATACATCATAACTGATGACGTCACCGGGTCGACGTGGGTATACGTACATCGGTCGACTGCTGTGGAGCCCCGTCACCGACAATGTGCAATGAGTGGTGAGTTCCCAGTCACCTGTCCTGCTCCAGCAGTGTCCTCTGATCCGTCTACCACTTCCTGAGACGAGGCGCGGACGTAGGGTAACGTGTCCCCTACTCTTGCTTTTACCGTGACTTCACTCACTTTGCCAGAGGTACTCGTGACAGTAGCACGTGAGCAGCCGACCAGTTTCACCATTTCCGATGCGCTCGTTTCAGGCTTCGCCATAACAATATCGTCTTTGTCAAGTTGCTTATATCATTTCCCCATTTATGGCCCTTACACCGGCCAGAATGTTTCCTCATCTGTCTCTGCTCTCGTTATATACTTTCCTTACCACGTCTCGCGAATAGTGGGACAAAGTTCGTGTCACCCCAGTCTGCTATGTTGCCAAATTTATTCAAAATGGCGGATCCACGATTTTTGCGGTAGATATGGCAACGGAAGTTCAAGTTTTGGCGTGAAAATAGGTCAATTGGGCTACCTCCACTAACCTAATCCCCTCCCCTGCCCTCAACCAGAAAACGACAGGAAGTTCAAATTTCGGCAGGGAAAAAAGGTCGCTTGGGCTACCTCCACTAACATAAGACAATGGCGGGAAATAAGTTCACTTCGGCTACCTCCACTAACTTAAGTCATCCAACAGCCACCTGTTCCTAGGAATTGGTAGGGAAAGGAATCATACAGGTAAGAAAAGGGGGTCGCTACACTTTCAACTACCTACTTCTCAGGGTCATCTAACCACCCACTTCCACAACCAAAATACCTGCACATAGATCGTTGTATGTAGGAAATGTCTTATGATTTTCGGTAGGGTGGCAAATAAGACAGGTAAATATTCTAATAAAAAAGTTTATAAACTTTTGCATATACACTCCTGGAAATTGAAATAAGAACACCGTGAATTCATTGTCCCAGGAAGGGGAAACTTTATTGACACATTCCTGGGGTCAGATACATCACATGATCACACTGACAGAACCACAGGCAAATAGACACAGGCAACAGAGCATGCACAATGTCGGCACTAGTACAGTGTATATCCACCTTTCGCAGCAATGCAGGCTGCTATTCTCCCATGGAGACGATCGTAGAGATGCTGGATGTAGTCCTGTGGAACGGCTTGCCATGCCATTTCCACCTGGCGCCTCAGTTGGACCAGCGTTCGTGCTGGACGTGCAGACCGCGTGAGACGACGCTTCATCCAGTCCCAAACATGCTCAATGGGGGACAGATCCGGAGATCGTGCTGGCCAGGGTAGTTGACTTACACCTTCTAGAGCACGTTGGGAGGCACGGGATACATGCGGACGTGCATTGTCCTGTTGGAACAGCAAGTTCCCTTGCCGGTCTAGGAATGGTAGAACGATGGGTTCGATGACGGTTTGGATGTACCGTGCACTATTCAGTGTCCCCTCGACGATCACCAGTGGTGTACGGCCAGTGTAGGAGATCGCTCCCCACACCATGATGCCGGGTGTTGGCCCTGTGTGCCTCGGTCGTATGCAGTCCTGATTGTGGCGCTCACCTGCACGGCGCCAAACACGCATACGACCATCATTGGCACCAAGGCAGAAGCGACTCTCATCGCTGAAGACGACACGTCTCCATTCGTCCCTCCATTCACGCCTGTCGCGACACCACTGGAGGCGGGCTGCACGATGTTGGGGCGTGAGCGGAAGACGGCCTAACGGTGTGCGGGACCGTAGCCCAGCTTCATGGAGACGGTTGCGAATGGTCCTCGCCGATACCCCAGGAGCAACAGTGTCCCTAATTTGCTGGGAAGTGGCGGTGCGGTCCCCTACGGCACTGCGTAGGATCCTACGGTCTTGGCGTGCATCCGTGCGTCGCTGCGGTCCGGTCCCAGGTCGACGGGCACGTGCACCTTCCGCCGACCACTGGCGACAACATCGATGTACTGTGGAGACCTCACGCCCCACGTGTTGAGCAATTCGGCGGTACGTCCACCTGGCCTCCCGCATGCCCACTATACGCCCTCGCTCAAAGTCCGTCAACTGCACATACGGTTCACGTCCACGCTGTCGCGGCATGCTACCAGTGTTAAAGACAGCGATGGAGCTCCGTATGCCACGGCAAACTGGCTGACACTGACGGCGGCGGTGCACAAATGCTGCGCAGCTAGCGCCATTCGACGGCCAACACCGCGGTTCCTGGTGTGTCCGCTGTGCCGTGCGTGTGATCATTGCTTGTACAGCCCTCTCGCAGTGTCCGGAGCAAGTATGGTGGGTCTGACACACCGGTGTCAATGTGTTCTTTTTTCCATTTCCAGGAGTGTACATTTACACACAGAAAACAACTCTTTCCTTATTTTTGTTAGGTTTAGTAATCGCCAATTTAATTTTTAACTTATAACTTAAACCCACATCTAAATCATCTATTTCTATCTCCAACAAGTAATTTGACAAATACAGAGAAGGTATATTCTCGAATTCTAATACATATCTAATTTTTTTCCTGTAAAGTACTTGTTTTATGGCTTTAAGGATTAGCTCAGTTCCTTCCTGCAGCTCTTCTAGGCGAGAGCAGTGGGAGATTTTAATTTTTTCTCGTATCTCCTCCGTGAAGCTACTGTTAAAACGTTCCACGTCTGTGTGTATATCGGCAACTCTTCTGCTCCACATTCTTGCAAGATTTCTGTATAAAACTTTAAGTTTACAACTTTTGCAAACGAGTCTCCTTTAAATTTATTTATTCCATCAGTTTTAAACTTGGCAAATGACTTTTCTGTTGCTAGGTGGACAGCATCCTGCTCGAAATACCCCGATAGAATGTAACCATCCTCTTTAAGCCGATCCAAATGGGAACAGAGCTTAATAAACACATTTTTCGTGTATCCCTTAACCCCGTTTTCTTTTCCGTACACTTAATATATTAACTGTACTTAAACGAGTAATTTCTTTAATGGGGAATCGTTTAAGTCTGTTTTATACATTGGTCCTTTTTCTCAAAACTTAGGGTATAACATTATTTATAGGAACCAGTCCCAATTCGGAGATATCTACATTGGACGGTATTGTGGGGAACAGTGTTCTAGACTAAGAAAAATACATTTCGCTTAATACTTCTATTGCCTTTGTTAGAGTCAGAGTTAAGAACTTCCACGTTGTTTACAGGCAGATAATTAAAACCGTATGTAGACAGAGCATAACTTATAACCTTTTCTCGGTCATGAGAGTCCGGTAAACTTACTTGCACTCTAATCAATTTTCAGGTGTCCTAATTACATTAATTATTAAATTCTACTTTATATATATATATATATATATATATATATATATATATATATATATATATACGAGGGCTATCCACAAAGTAAAAATAAATAAATTATTGGAAAATTTTTTTATTATATACAGATGAAAGGCACACATAAATACTACTTTTCTACATAGTTGCCATTTAAATTAAGGCATTTATCGTAGCGATGGACGAGCTTGGAAATTCCTTCATCATAAAATTCGGCCGCCTGCGCCTTCAACCACGTGGTTACCTCTTCTTGAAGCTGTGTGTCGTCATCAAAATGCTGCATAGCCAACCACTTCTTCATTGCTGGGAGTAAGTGGAAGTCGCTCGGTGCCAGGTCGGATGAGGAAACAACTCCCACTTAAAAGATTCGAGAACTTCACGAGTGGCATTTGCCGTGTGGGCCCGGGCGTTGTCGTGAATCGGCAAGATCTTTGAGCCCAACTTTCCCCTGCACTTGTTTTGTATTGCTCTTCTGAGGTTGTGCAGAGTTTGGCAATACCTTTGAGAGTTTATTGTAGTGCCTCTTTCCAGGAAATCCACAAAAATCACACCTTTTCTGTCCCAAAAGACAGTCGCCATCACCTTCCTTGCCGACATTGTCTGCATGCATTTCTTGGGTTTTTGGGGCGAATTTGTGTGCCCCCACTGCATTGACTGCAATTTTGTCTCGCAGTTCACATGCTTAACACGTTTCGTCACCAATAACGATGCGATCGAGCAATGAGTCGCCATCTTTCTCGTAAGCGTCCAAAAACGTTAACGCTGCAGCCATTCGCAGATTTTTGTGAATTTCTGTCAAGATTTTTGGTATCCATCTTGCACAAAACTTGTGGTAACCAAGCTTTTCGGTAATGATTACTTGCAACAAACTTCGTGAAATTTGTGGAAAACTCATAGAGAGTACCGTTATTGTGAAATTACGGTTTTCACGGACCGCGGCATCGACTTTTTCGACAAGTTAGGCAGTCACTATGCTGGGTCTTCCACTTCACTCTTCGTCGTGAACGTTAGTTCGGCCATTTTTAAATTTTATGACCCATTGACGCACTCCACCTTCAGTGATTATGTTGTCCCCATACACTTCACAAAGCTACCGATAGATTTCTATCGGTGTACAGTTTTTTGCAGTCAGAAACCTTATTACAGCACGCACTTCACACTTTACGGCATTTTCAATTAACGCTGACATTTCAAACTGTCACAGTAACTCAACGGAGTACAGCACGAACCTCTCGCTAGCATGGCAGGATGCCGACTGAGCGGCGTAATGCCATGACACCAAGATGGCCGCGCTAGCCCCCCCCCCCCCCCCCGCCCCTAACGGACACAAGCAAAAACGTAATGTACTTTGTGGATAGCCCTCGTATATATATATATATATATATATATATATATATATATATATATATATATATATATGTCTCTTTTGAAAAACGGGTAATAGAATTGAAATTAATTAGTCAATACAGGCGTTCAAAACGGTGAATGAGACAGCCGTTAAATTACAATAATATTAACCTCAAACAAATTCAAAATTTTGAAATTAAACAATTTTTAAAAGAACCAGCAGCCGATTAGAATAATTTAAAGAGTTATATATAAATACGTTCAAGACTTTAGGCAGACCCTCAAAAGCTTTACACAAAAGAAATTACAATAAAACCTAGAACAAGGAAACAATACGTACCTGTATTAAACATTACAGGGTAAATTTTGTGTGTGAAGCCAGTTAATCAACGGCCTCTTGGGTGACAGCCAGATTTCGTTTACAAGTCAGATAACACGAGATACTCATCTTGACCACAGGACGCGCGGCTGCTAACGAGTAGCAGGCCGGTAGGAAATGTCCGTGAGTCGTGCACGCGGCTGGGTGTGAGCCAGGCCATGCGACAAGAAGCCGTCCGCAGGCAACTCTCTCCCTGCAGCTGCTGACAAGCAAGAAACCTGATTACACTACAAGTAAAGTTGTAGTTTAACCACGATTCCTCTTATAGGAAATAAGCTTCACTAACACAACTACAAAAAGGGAGCTGTAATTCCCTCCAGGAAGAAATACAATAAGCAACTCGCCACGGTCTTACCGTTAGCTGCAGCTCACAACATACTTAAAAGGGCTGAACGATAGTAACACTACAGGGCCCACCAGATTCTAAAACATGGTGAAAACAAATGTTAAAACTGAGAACAACTGCTTGTCTTGGAACACTTTAATTTTCAACATTCATCTGTTGCACCACATCTCAAATGCTTCGATTTTCTTCTGTTCCGGTTTTCCCACACTCCATGTTTCACTGCTGTACAATGCTATGCTTTAAAGGTACATTTTCAGAAATTTCTTCCTGAAAGTAAGGCCCATGTTTGATACTAGTAGACATCTCTTGGCCAGAAATGTAATTATTAGTCTGCAAATGTCGTAAATACTGATATAATATTTACTACTAAAAACAGTCTTGATCACGATTTATTTAACAAGGTGACCGGTTTCGACCACTACTGTGGTCATCTTCAGACCATTGAGTAGGAACCTCTTTCTGTTGGAGAATCACTAGTGTAGTGATTCTCCAACAGAAAGAGGTTCCTACTCAATGGTCTAAAGATGACCACAATAGTGGTCGAAACCGGTCACCTTGTTAAATAAATCGTGATCAAGACTGTTTTTAGTAGTAATTATTTATAAGACATTGATCACTGCTGTTCCCATAATGCATTCAAAAGTAATTGATATAATATTGTTCACTAGACTATCCTGTTTCATCGACACACACACACGCACACACACACACACACACATATATATATATATATATATATATATATATATATATATATATATATATATATATATACATTGTAGCGTGCACCGGCGTCAATTCATCTTTGCTGCTTCTGTAGAAAGAACTTTGAACCGAATTCATGTGAAGTTACATAAGAAACTCTCAAGTGAAAAATTGAGACTCTGAAGATAACACGTAAAAAGATGAAACTGGAAGAAAAACAAAGGAACGATTTCTTTTACCAGGCGGAAATTCTCTCCAGTTTTTATTTGCATTCATGGAAAGTAAAAAGAGCTACAGTATACAAAAGTATATTACCTGATGTATTGTAGAAACCATTCACTGTATCATCAGATAAGAAAACAGCCTCTCTTCACTTCGACGGGCTATTGACTATCGGCTGTTTAAAGATTTTACAGCTTCATTAGCTGGCGTGATCTTCCTTGGCATCCTTTGCACGTTTCAGGCATAAACGGCGGATTTTACTGTCGTCCTTGGACAGAGGACTTCACCAGTCGCTCGCCTCCTGAGAGCTGCCGTCGTGCGCAGGTCGTGGTGGCACGAAGCGCCTCTTTGTTCGAGTTGTCGGAAAGCGGCGCTTAGCAGTCAGCTAGGTTATAATGAGTGTGTCCCGGATCTCACTTTATGGTACGACAAGCAACTTACGGTCTCGTTTTGAGTTAAGGAATACAAACTTTTTAATTCGTAAATTACAGCTTGTGTCTGTACGTGAGATCGAATGTTGGTCAGTTATTTCAAAAATCGTGGACTGACAGCACAGATTGCGAGGAGGGGAAGAACTGTACCAAGGAAGTGAGAGACTAATCGAATTAGTTAGAAAGAGAAGACAAAATTGTATTCCTTTTTGAGGTACTTGGTAATAGATTCAAAGTTTCTGACATGGTTGAGAAAGTCAATATAGGATCGTAAATGGGCTAATAAAATCGAGTAGTCTTCTCAGGCTGAAAAAACTATAGGCCAGAGAGTGAAAGCTTTGGACTTAAATGATGAACGTACATTAAACACAGGGTGGATAGGTGAAGGAAGACGAGCTACCAGCCAGTAAGAAGACAGTAACCAAGTTACTTAAACTGTTTTTGTACTTCTAAGACCTCACTGAGCCTTACCAACTGTTGTTTATCGGTGCTGCACTTAGAACATAAAGCTTGTTTGGTGTCAAATTTAGAGGAATTAGGGATTTTTTGCACTTTAAGAGACGAATGAGTCATTGTGTTAAATGAAAAGACAGAAGTGTCTAAGGGGCAGTTCTGGACCGCCTTCAGCTATGTTCTCGTAAGACGCATCTACCAACCTGACCTCTTCAGCGGTCGCTAAGTTTTAATCTTTCCTGTCGGCTCTTCTCAACCGATGCAACCGATTGCAACAAAAATACGAGACTGTTTTTTTCAGAATTTGCTAGGACATGCCACATAAACCTTCAAAGACATACATGGTAATATAAATTGTGATAAGTGAGGGTAGTTGACTTAAGTTAATAAATGAACTTTGAGAAAATGTTAAGCACCAACATGTTATATACAAATAATAGTTTTACACTTTAAAAAAAAACTGACGTTTTTCCAGTTCGAAGCATGCGACTTTCATAAATGTGTCTGTAGTATTTTATTACGCCACGATCAACTACACATAAAAAAAATTTCACATTTCCGGTTTCGGTAAGTAGATCCCATCTTGAGATGTACTTAGTCCAATAAAAAGCTTCGTACAGATATATAAACAAATATAGATAGGCATTTGAACAACACAAAGTCATTTAAAATTTCAGTGAATGTGTTAGGTATCATCAGATGATAACAGTCTTACGCACCGTCATTTGTGTTCTGTTCACCACAGTGGAAGATCCAGGCTAAAGAAGAAGGCGAAAACTGAGCTGAGGTGTTCTCCTCTAGTTATTACCCACTTTCTATCGCTATGGCTATGGCTGATAGCTGGAGGCAATTGACCTTCTATAGTAATTATACTAACACCTATTTAACATTTACCACAAAATTACGCCATAGATGCGTAGCCGGAACACCTCGTCATCTGGACACAATATTTCCGCGGTCCACCTAGCCGCCATCTTCAGGTGAGTACGCCGCCATACTATGTCTCCGGAACTGAATTCAAACACGCCGAGGTGGCTCCTTTGTACACGGACCATGGGTCCAACGCGCGTGCGCGAAAATAACTGCCATCTAGCAACAGGCACAACGGCGCACCGGTGGTGAAAGCTCGTGAAAGCGATAAGTCGAAATCAAACTCTGTTGACAGTTTTGAGGACCGAGACAAGGACCGTTGTTTCTTAATGTCAAACGGAACAGGGTTCCCTTATCTCTGATTATAGTAATGTCAGATAGCCAGATGTGAGTGGCTTCTTTCACCAGACAGTCCCAATACCGCGACGCAGGGGCAGCCACTTGTGTCTCACCGTGCAACGTTTTATGTCCTTCCGCAAGACAATGTTCCCCCACCGCAGACTTTTCTGGCTGAAATAAACGCGTGTGCCGATGATGCTCCACCCAACGATCCTGGACGCTACGAATTGTCTGCCCAACATAGACTTTCCCGCACTGGCAGGGAATCTTGCAGACTCCGGGCTTTCCCAAACACTGGTTATTTTCGCGCACGCGCGGTGGACCATGGTCGGTGTATAAAGGAGCCACCTCGGCGTGTTTGAATTCAGTTCCGGCGAGATAGTGCAGCGGCCTACTCACCTGAAGATGGCGGCCACGTGGACCGCCGAAATATTGTGTCCATATGACGAGATGTTCCTGCTGGAGACCCGATATGAAAACAACTATTGTCGAAATAAATGAACCACAAGTCACAAACAAGAAACCGCTAAAAATTATAATACTATCCACTAACGCAGGTGTTTTTTTTTCTTTTTTTGTGTTCAGTTACGCTCTACCACCAAGAGCTATAGCAAGGTCCGGATTAGCCACAGTGGCTAAAGAAGGTAGCAAATACGTCTTTATTTAAAACAAACAAAAAATTAGGGTAGGCGTCATCGGTTATGCATCCAAAAGGACGTCCACTGAAGTAAATTAGTTTGATATTCTAATCAACAGATCCAATTCTGTCATATGTCACTGTCTATTTAAAATCTTTGATGTATTGTTGTTATGCAATTTAAAAAATAGTGAGGCACGTATAGCGTCCCGAATAACGCCTTTCTTCTTCTAGTAATCTTCGTGTAGAAATGCATGTTCTCTTTACTTAAGCATTTACAAATAATAACAATAATAGTATTTAGATGCATTTAGATATTAAATGCTATGTCCTGAATTAGTCTCTGTTTCGGATTCAGTGGGGCTCGACTGGTTTGGTGGGCGACGTGTCGATAGGCGCTCCCTGCTCGCCCCCTTATGTGTACATCTGAATTCTCTACAAGTCGAACCTTGCAGTCTAAATTATTTGTCGCAAAGTTCGATTAATGTTCCTCGTCCGATGCAAAACATTTTGTCGCCTTATACTTCGCGTTATCACGGTCTGCCGTCACCAAACCTACCTTCTCCCGAAAAACGACTCTGAACCAGACTAGTCCGCATTTAGGTAACGGTAGAGTTTTATTTTGGCCAACAGTAGTTGTGAATTTAAGCAAAATATAACTCGTTACACCAAATGGTTCTTTGCTACCCATCTTCTGTGGCCGCTGTCATGTGTCCCGATTCCGAACAATTTCTATTCGGAGGAAATAAATACAGGTGTGTTTAACTATACAAGAGTAACCTTTAATATTGAAAAGGATTTGATACAGCACGGGATGTAGTATACGTTTTATTCCCGCCTGACACTGTTAGTTCCCGACGTTCCGCCAGAATGTGAAATCAACCACACGTGTCGGCTTAGAGTTGAATACGCCTAGTGTTACAATGGGCAAGGTATTACAGAAACGCCTGTAATTCAAGCCGTACAAATTGGAACTGTAGGAAGCTTTAAGAGAAAGTGACAAAGTAAAACGACCTAAGTTCTGCGTGGAAATGTTTAACGAAATCCAGACTGAAGACGATATACTTGGTAAAATTGTGTTCAGTGACGAAGCCACCTTAACACCTGCGGTAAAGTGGATCGGTATAACGTTCGGATACGAGGTGAGGAGAAACCATGTCCTGTAATAGAACACGTATGCGACTCGCCTAAGGTAAATGTTTTCTGCGCTGTAAGCTGTGACAAGATTTACGGTCCTTCCTTTTCTGTCAAGTCAGCTGTAACTAGAATATCGTACTTGGACAAGCTTAAATTATCTAACGCCTTAACTAAAACGGGATGTGGGTACAGAACTTATTTTCTAGGAACATGAAGAGCCACCACATTATCGTCGTGAAGTTGTCGCGTGTCTCCGTAAGAATGTGCCGACTTAGATTAGACGGGGTGGAGCAATATCCTGACCCCAGAGGACGTCTGCGTCTGACGTTACATTGCAGACAGTCTGTCTGTGCTCCCGCTTCCCGGAAACGTCGGCGAGCTGCGACAGCGCATAACACATGCAGTTGCCACCACACATGTAAACTTGCTTCATAGGATTTGGCAGGAAATTATTGTGACACGAAAGGTAGCCGCAGTGCACACTGAAAAATACAGTTTGAAAATATACCGCATTCAGTGCTGTATCAAAGACTTATGTAAGATACTCACCTTTTTCGCAATTAAATGTGTTTATACTTTTGTATAATGTTTTATAAACACTCTGTACATTCATTACTTTCCAGCCACTCTTCTTCTTTTATTTTGAACGGGATACAATACACCAGCACACACCACGCCGGGATCTGACTGCAGGACACACTACCGAAGCGAGGCGAAGGGGCAGGCAGCTGCGAGTTGGCTGGGAAAGGTCCGTCAGACAAGTTGTTTCTCGTAGAACGACACCGAGGTCTAGGGGCAGCCGGCACGGTCAGAGGGTTATGTTGAGTTATGTTATGTTAACCGGGGACCTAGAAACGACGGAGAGGCTCCGTCACCGCCGCAGCTGCAGTGATCCACAATCCCACGACGACTACCGCAGTCCACTTCACCTATCCGCCGCCCCACACCGAACCCAGGGTTATTGTGCGGTTCGGCCCCCGGTGGACCCCCCAGGGAACGTCTCATACCAGACGAGTGTAACCCCTATGTTTGCGTGGTAGAGTAATGGTGGTTCAAAAATGGTTCAAATGGCTCTGAGCACTATGCGAATTAACTTCTGAGGTCATCAGTCGCCTAGAACTTAGAACTAATTAAACCTAACTAACCTAAGGACATCACACACATCCATGCCCGAGGCAGGATTCGAACCTGCGACCGTAGCAGTAGCTCGGCTCCAGACTGTAGCGTCTAGAATCGCACAGGTAATGGTGGTGTACGCGTACGTGGAGAACTTGTTTGCGCAGCAATCGCCGACATAGTGTAGGTGAGGCGGAATAAGGAGAACCAGCCCGCATATGCCGAGGGAGATGGAAAACCGCCTAAAAACCTTCCACAGACTGGCCAGCTCACCGGACCTCGACACAAATCCGCCGGGCGGATTCTTGCCGGGGACCGGCGCTCCTTCCCGTCCGGAAAGTCAGAGGGTTAGCTGTCCTCTGTCATAAAAAACTGAGTCAAAGGATCAACGATGAACTCGAACGGATGTCATGGGACGTCCGCCACAGCCACATGCAACGAAAAATAACGAACAGAACGAGATCAAATCAAGGGGTAGCGTCTTTGATTAGTAGTCAAAACGTTCTCAGTCCAGGGTTCGAAACCCCCACCGCTTAAATTTTGATGAATAATCAGCACTGACGACCGAAGACTTCCGTCATAAGAAGTCACCCTCATTCTGCCAACGGCCTTGGAGTTTCGAGTCCTCCCTCAGGTATGGGTGTGTGTGTGTTACCCTAAGCTTAAGTTAGTTTAAGATAGATTAAGTAGAATGTAAGCCTAGGGACCGATGATCTCAGCGGTTTTGTCAAAGAGGGCAGAGGAGTAGACACAGGATCAGAACAGTCTCTTGTCTGTGGGGTGGAAAGCTGTCCCTAAAGGCGGAAGAATGATCAACGGCTTGAGGATGCAGAAGGCAATGGAAACCACTGCATTAAAGACACGTAACGTGCATGCACAGGACATGCGACCTATAACTGAAAAAGTGTCATGATGATCTCTTCATTCCGGAACAGTCCCCCATTAGGATCTCCGGGAGGGGACTGCCAGGGGGGAGGTTACAATGAGAAAAAGATACAAAAATCAGAGAAAGGACAACGTTCTACGAGTAGGGGCGTGGAATGTCAGAAGCTTGAATGTGGTAGGGAAGCTACAAAATCTGAATAGGGAAATGCAAATGCTAATCTAGTGGGTCAGTGAAATGAAATTGAAAGAATACAAGGACTTCTGGTCAGATGAATGTAGGGTAATATTTACACTAGCAGAAAATAGTGTAACGCGAGTAGGATTCATTATGAATAGAAAAGTAGGGCAAAGAGTGTGTAGCAGTGAACAGTTCAGTGATAGGGTTGTCCTTGTCAGAAACGACAGAAAACCAACGCCAACAACGATAGTTCAGGTATACATGCTGACGTCGCAAACTGAAGATGAAGAGATAGAGAAAGTATATGAGTGCATTGAAAGGGTAATACAGTACGTAAAGGGAGAGATGAAAATATAATGGGGAATTGTAATGCGGTCTTAGGGGAAGGAGCAGAAGAAAAGGTTACAGGAGAATATGTGCTTCGGACAAGGAACGAGACAGGAGAGAGACTAATTGAGTTCTGTGATAAATTTTAGCTAGTAATACACAATACTCTGCTCAAAAATCATAAGAGGGAAGGCATACTTGGAAAACGCTGGGTGATACGGGAAGATTTCAGTTAGATTACGTCATGGTTAGACAGAGATTCCAAAATCAGATACTGCATTGTAAGGGGTACCCAAGAGCAGATGTAGACTCAGATCACAATGTAGCAGTGATGAAGAGTAGGCTGAAGTTCAAGTGATGAGAAGAATCTATAAGCAAAGAAGTGGGATACACAATTACTAAGGAATGACGAGACACACTTGAAGTTCTCTAAGGCTACAGATACAGCAACAAGGAATAGCTGCCGCACAGGATTAGCCGAGCGGTCTAGGGCGCAGCAGTCATGGACTGTGCGGTTGATCCCAGCGGAGGTTCGAGTTCTCCCTCAGGCATGGGTGTGTGTGTTTGTCCTTACGATAGTTTAGGTTAAGTAGTGTGTAAGCTTAGGGGCCGATGACCTTAGCAGTTAAGTCCCATAAGATTTCACACACATTTGAACGTTTTTTTGAAGGAAGAGCTCAGTAGGCAGTACAGATTAAAATGAATGGACATCTCTAAAAAGGACAATCACAGAAATTTTAAAGAAAAACATCGGTACAAAGAAGGTAACTGCGAAGAAACTATGGGTAACATACGAAATATTTCAGTTGTTCGATGAAAGAAGTAAGTACAAAAAAGTGCAGGGAAATTCAGGAATACAGAAACACAGGTCACTGACGAGTGAAATAAATAGGAAATGCAGGGAAGCTAAGACAAAATGGCTGCTTGAAAAATGTGAAAAAATCGAAAAAGAAATGATTGTTGGAAGGACTCTTTTAGCATATAGGGAAGTCAAAACAACCTTCGGTGAGTAGTGGAGCTACAGGGGTGCTAGCGTATTTTGTTAGTGCCAGTATGTATGCATGCAGAGGCATGTATGCACTCAGGGGCAAACCTACTGTTCTCCTTTGATTGACACGTTCTTAACCTATTGTTTTCCTTTCATTGACAGGTCATTAACCTATTGTTCTGTTAAGTGGTTTTCCATGTCACCACACTTAACCCATTGTCCCCCCACCCCTCCCACTCCCCTCCCTCCCTTCAGGAAACCATCCCCCTCGCTGCTACAGGTACACCTTCAGGTCTGAGTTAACCTATTGTTCTGTTAAGTGCTTTTCCATGTCACATCCATTTTCTTAAACTATTGTACCGCCTCATGACACTGCTAACACGTATAGATGGAGTTTGATTTGAACATGGTTGTGTATTCTCAAAAACATTGTTTCAACCCAAGTATCAGCTATTACAGGAGATATTGCACGGTGAAGATGGTGTTTCATGCATGACATGCAGTGGAAGTGGTGATATTCCTCCACCTGAAAAAGCGAAGCCAAATAATGTCTTCATATTTGACCATGTTGCTGTGGAAAACCAAGACTAAATTCGAAAATATTTCGGTTTCGGTCTTCATATGGGTTCTGATGTATTTTATCTAAGCCAAACATATTCCAGAATCCTGAAACAGTTGGGTTAGGGATAATGCATACCTCAAAATAACGTTCAAACAAGACAATCTGAATTTAAAACACAGTTACCAGGCACATGTCGGAACTGACTTGTCATTCAATGATTTTGTAAAGATATGTGCTGATTGCTTTCTTATCTATAAGAGTGAAGTAATGGTATTTAGAAGAGAAAAAGGGATCAACAGAAATAGTCCCTTGAATGGAGAACTGCTGAAAGTGATAGAAATTTTAAGTTATTTAGGGAATGAAATATCTAGAGATGGAAGAATAACTAACGAAATTAATAGGAGGTTACAGAAGGGAGACAAATTCTGTTGTTGTTGTTGTGTCTTCAGTCCTGAGACTGGTTTGATGCAGCTCTCCATGCTACTCTATCCTGTGCAAGCTTCTTCATCTCTCAGTACTTACTCCAACCTACATCCTTCTGAATCTGCTTAGTGTATTCATCTCTTCGTCTCCCTCTACGATTTTTACCCTCCACACTGCCCTCCAATGCTAAATTTGTGACCCCCTGATGCCTCAGAACATGTCCTACCAACCGGTCCCTTCTTCTTGTCAAGTTGTGCCACAAACTCCTCTTCTCCCCAATTCTATTCAATATCTCCTCATTAGTTATGTGATCTACCCATCTAATCTTCAGCATTCTTCTGTAGCACCACACCTCGAAAGCTTCTATTCTCTTCTTGTCCAAACTATTTATCGTCCATGTTTCACTTCCATACATGGCTACACTCCAAACAAATACTTTCAGAAACGACTTCCTGACACTTAAATCTATACTCGATGTAAACAAATTTCTCTTCTTCAGAAACGCTTTCCTTGCCATTGCCAGTCTACATTTTATATCCTCTCTACTTCGACCATCATCAGTTATTTTGCTCCCCAAACAGCAAAACTCCTTTACTACTTTAAGTGTCTCATTCCCTAATCTAATTCCCTCAGCATCACCCGACTTAATTCGACTACATTCCATTATCCTCGTTTTGCTCTTGTTGATGTTCATCTTATATCCTCCTTTCAAGACACTGTCCATTCCGTTCAACTGCTCTTCCAAGTCCTTTGCTGTCTCTGCCAGAATTACAATGTCATCGGCAAACCTTAAAGTTTTTATTTCTTCTCCATGGGTTTTAATACCTACACCAAATTTTTATTTTGTTTCCTTCACTGCTTGCTCAATATACAGATTGAATAACATTGGGGAAAGGCTACAACCCTGTCTCACTCCCTTCCCAACCACTGCTTCCCTTTCATGTCCTTCGACACTTGTAACTGCCATCTGGTTTCTGTACAAATTGTAAATAGCCTTTCGCTCCCTGTATTTTACCCCTGCCACCTTTAGAATGTGAAAGAGAGTATTCCAGTCAACATTGTCAAAAGCTTTCTCTAAGTCTACAAATGCTAGAAACGTAGGTTTGCCTTTCCTTAATCTGTCTTCTAAGATAAGTCGTAGGGTCAGTATTGCCTCACGTGTTCCAACATTTCTACGGATTCCAAACTGATCTTCCCCGAGGTCGGCTTCTACCAGTTTTTCCATTCGTCTGTAAAGAATTCGTGTTAGTATTTTGCAGCTGTGACTTATTAAACTGATAGTTCGGTAATTTTCACATCTGTCAACACATGCTTTCTTTGGGATTGGAATTATTATATTCTTCTTGACGTCTGAGGGTATTTTGGCTGTCTCATACATCTTGCACACCAGATGGTAGAGTTTTGTCAGGACTGGCTCTCCCAAGGCCGTCAGTAGTTCTAATGGAATGTTGTCTACTCCTGGGGCCTTGTTTCGACTTAGGTCTTTCAGAGCTCTGTCAAACTCATCACGCGGTATCGTATCTCCCATCTTCATCTACATCCTCTTCCATTTTTATAATATTGTCCTAAAGTATATAGACCCTCTATATACTCCTTCCACCTTTCTGCTTTCCCTTCTTTGCTTAGAACTGGGTTTCCATCTGAACTCTTGATATTCATACAAGTGGCTCTCTTTTCTCCAAAGGTCTCTTTAATTTTCCTGTAGGCTGTATGTATTTTGCACCTAGTGAGATAAGCCTCTACATCCTTATATTTGTCCTCTAGCCATCCCTGCTTAGCCATTTCACACTTCCTGTCGATCTCATTTTTGAGACGTTTGTATTCCTTTTCTGCCTGTTTCATTTACTGCATTTTTATATTTTCTCCTTTCATCAATTAAATTCAATACATACTCTGTTACCCAAGGATTTCTACTAGCCCTCGTATTTTTACCTACTTTATCCTCTGCTGCCTTCACTACATCATCCCTCAGAGCTACCCATTCTTCTTCTACTGTATTTCTTTCCCCCATTCCTGTCAATTTCTCCCTTATGCTCTCCCTGTAACTCTGTACAGCCTCTGGTTCTTTCAGTTTATCCAGATCCCATCTCCTTAAATTCCCACCTTTTTGCAGTTTTTTCAGTTTTAATCTCCCTTCAGTACCTTTTATCTCATCATACATTTCATCAATTTCTTCATCATCTGCAGAGCTAGTTGGCATATAAACTTGTACTACTGTACTAGGCATGGGCTTCGTGTCTATCTTAGCCACAATAATGCGTTCACTATGCTTTTTGTAGTAGCTTACCTGCACTCCTATCTTTTTATTCATTATTAAACCTACTCCTGCATTACCCCTATTTGATTTTGTATTTATAACCCTGTATTCACCTGACCAAAAGTCTTGTTCCGCCTACCACCGAACTTCACTAATTCCCGCTATATCTAACTTTAACCTATCCATTTCCCTTTTTAAATTTTCTAACCTACCTGCCCGATTAAGGGATCTCACATTCCACTCTCCGATCCGTAGAACGCCAGTTTTCTTTCTCCTGATAACGACGTCCTCTTGAGTATTCCCCGCCCGGAGATCCGAATGGGGGACTATTTTACCTCTGGAATATTTTACCCAAGAGGACGTCATCGTCATTTAACCATACAGTAGAGCTGCATGCCCTCGGGAAAAATTACGGCTGTAGTTTCCCCTTGCTTTCAGCCGTTCGCAGTACCAGCACAGCAAGCCCGTTTTGGTTATTGTTACAAGGCCAGATCAGTCAATCATCCAGACCAATTCTACCAAACAATAAAACAGCTGATTTGGAATAAGGAAGTTTCGGAAAAAGCAGAACTCCTTATGTATAAGAATTATTACTTCCCTATTGTCACCTATGGTGGAGAAACATGGGCAATGACAGAAAGGGACTGGAGTAGACTGCAAGCAGGGGAAATGAAATTTCTCAGAGCAGTTGAGGGGAAAAACAAGAATGGACAGAGTAAGGAATGTAGAGATTAGAAAGGACCTTAAACAAGAAAGTATGAGAGAAGAAATTGAAATAAAGAGATTAAGATGGTATGGGCACGTTAAGAGGGTGCATGGGAAAAGACGTAGAGGGCTCCCAAGAACACGGTGGAAAATGGCAGTGAGAATATCTGTAGAAAGGAGAGGTGTGACCTGGCAGGAAGTGGAGGAAGAAAAGTGGTGGGAGGACCGAGCCAAATGGAGAGGACTCGTCAGCACCCAGACCCGGCAGTAGCTGGAGCGGGATTTGGATTCGGATATAGATAGATGTGCTGACTGCTGGAACCATTAACAGTATGGGTTTGCTGTTATTGATAAAACAAGAAAACTGAGTGATGGTAGGAACAGGCCAAACTTTCAAGAGTTTCTGCATATGTAGCACGGTAAGAGAGGACAGTACATCAGTATACACTACACCATGGACAAATTCGGGCGTATGTCTAGCTCTCAACCCGAGAGAATGGGTGTACACAGAAAGAACATTTGCCGGTACACAGATGTGAAAATTCAGGCTATTGTGCATAAGGTTGGAGGGATGTGCAGGGAACTAGAGATGTATTACTAGGCTCTTCTGAGAATGGTGAATGCGTTAAATGAGTTAGTTAATGAAGTCGGTAAGAAAGTAGCCTACTTAACTGAAAAGGTCGAGGCTATTGAGGGGAAAATAGATATAGAGTTCTTTGTTGTTGAGAAGGGGGAGCAGGTACACAACTGACTGCCAGATACACGACAACCCGGAAATACTATCAGACAATCCAGAGATGGTATGACAGTGAACTTATCGAGACACGCTGCTGCTGCCGCTCATGGGCAAGAAAGCCGGGAAGTTAGTGATGCCAGTAAATGGACGAGGTGGCAGTACCGTAATAGAAGATGACGAACAATAAATGGGATAAACACGAGCCGTGCATGGCTCAGGGGTGTTAGCTGTACAGTAGCTGAGTGGGTGACATGGAGCAGAACAGCAGGTTAAGTGCATAACACTGCGCCAATCTGCATAATTTTTTTGTAAAACGCAGTACAATAGTTTAAGGGGTGGGTGACAAAGAAGAACCGGGAGAAATGGCGTTCAAAAACGTGTGAAATTGGAAAAGGTGGGAGGACATAAATAATTACTTAATTTGGCATTAAAGGCGGTACGATAGCTTAAGGGAATGGGACTGGCATGGAAAAGCACTTAACAGAACAATAGGTTAAGTAAGATGTCTGTCCTATACAGCACAGGCTGAGTCCTTTTCCAGCCAATTCCTAGGAAGAGGTGGCGGTCGGATGGCTTAGGTTAGTGGAGGTAGGCCAAGTGCCCTTTTTCCTGCCATTTTCTTAGGTTAGTGGAGGTAGCCTTGGTATGTTGCATTGTCATGGTGGAACTTTAACTTCCCTCCATTTTCTAATGGAGGGAGGAGGGAGAGAATTTACTACCAGAGAAGTTAATTAATTGATCAATTTAATTAAGTAGTCAATCAAATTGATAAGAGTTATAGGGGCCCTATTCCAATAACTCAGAGCTGAAAGTGTACCTGTAGTGGTGGGGATGGGGGTTTCCTGAGGGGGGAGGGGAGTGAGAGGGTTGGGGGGGGGGGGGGGAACATTAGGTTAATGTAGGCAACCTGCACTAACAAAATGCGGTGGCACCCCTGTAGCTCCACTACTTTGGTGACATTAAAAGTGAGGGAGGGAACATTAACAGTGCAACAGGAATTTAACTGTTAAACGCAGAGGAGAGAGCAGGTAGGTGGAAGGAGTACACTGAAGGCCTCTATGAGGGGGAAGATTTGTTTGCTGTGATAGAAGAACAGGAGCCGTTTTATAAGAGGTAGGGGATTCACTACTAGAATCTGAATCGAAGACAGCAATCTAAGATCAAATAAAGCAAGAGGGACAGATAACATTCTATGAGAATTTCTAAAATCATTGGGAGAAGTGGCAAAAAAACGACTATTCACATTGGTGTGTAGAATGTATGACTCTGACGACACCCCATCTGACTTCCAGATAAATCTCATTCACACAACTCCGAAGACTGCAAGAGCTGTTAAGTGCGAGAATTATCGTAAAATAAGGGTAACATCTCATGCATCCAAGTTGCTGACAAGAATAATATATAGAAGAATGGAAAAGAAAATTGAGAATGCGCTAGATGACGATCACTTTGGCTTTAGAAAGGTAAAGGCACCAGAGAGGCAATTATGATGTTGTGGTTGATAATCGAGAGGAAGACTAAAGAAAAATGAAGAAGACACGTTCATAGTATTTGTCACCTGGAAAAAGCGTTTGACAATGTAAAATGGTGCAAGTGTTTCGAAATTCTGAGAAACATAGGAGTAAGATCTATAGAGAGATGGGTAATATACAATATGTACAAGAGCCAGGAGGGAATAATAAGAATGGACGGTCAAGAACGAAGAGCTGGGATTAAAAAGGGTGTAAGACAGGGGTGTAGTGTTTCGCCCCTACTCTTCAAACTGTACATCGAAGAAGCAGTGATAGAAATAAAAGAAAGGTTCAGCAATGTGATTCAAGGTGAAAGCATATCAATGATACGATTCGCTGATAACTTTGCTACCCTGAGTGAAAGTGAAGAACAATTACACGATATATTGAATGGAATGAACAATCTAATGAGTACAGAATATGGGCTGAGAGTAAATCGAAGAAAGGTGAAAGTAATGAGAAGTAGCAGAAATGAGAACGTCGGGATTGATGGTCACGAAGTAGATGAAGTTAAAGAATTCTGCTACCTGGGCAGCAAAATAACCAGTGATGGATGGAGCAAGGAGGACATCAAAAGCAGACTAGCAATGGCGAAAATGGCATTCCTGGCCAGGAGACGTCTACTAGTATCAAACATAGGTCTTAATTATTATTAAAAGCTGACTGGCGACAATAATATCCACAGAATCGAAATGCACTTGATTCTGTGAATAAGTGCATCCATTACAGTACATTTACATGTGCGTGTGTAGTCAAGTCGCTATGAAAGTGGATATCAACACAGATGAGTCAAAATGTTATAACCACCTATTTAGCAGTGTTCTGGTGTTCATTTTTCACCCAGTACAGCTTCGATTCAGCGTGGCATGGACTGCACAAGCTCTTGGCAGGCTTTTAGAGGTACGGTTTACCAAATTCCCGTCACATCCCAGTTCGGCAACTGGAACTTCCCACGATTGCTATAGGATGTGCGATAACTCTGTAGAGTTATTAAGTGTCCGGCAGGGTAACATGTTTATTGGGGACTGATACAGATCGCTTAACAGGCGGAAATTAACAGTTGCAGTTGTGGTAGGAGACAGTAATTTACATCAAATCGAAATTACGCTACACTTTTGCACCAGATGCAGAAAACCAATTGGTGTTGCGGATGCAGAAATCGTGGTAGTGACCACACATACCTTCCCAAACCAAACATGGCGGAGCAGCCAACAACACACGTGCAGGGAACTCCACAATTGACCTGCGTCGTGCTACAGGTTGTACCATAGATCATTAGCTTTCGAGCAGCAAGAAGGATGGCAATTATGTGTATACAATAATGTAGGGAGAATGTATGATTTTATTTGTAGGTAATTTGATGGTATATGGGGCGACAATAACACAAACGAATTGATATCTCTGTCAGGAACAGCTAGTAAGTGTTAATCTGGAATGTGTTAAAGAAAAACACGATCGATTCACGCTGTACTTCACATTTGCCAGTTAAAAAATATTACAATAATTCACATCTATAGGAGTCTGATGCACGTCCCATTATGGTTCTTTTTTTGCCGCATTTATGAGACCCCCAACGGTTTAGTTAAGAGCAGATGAGCAGTGGTACCAGGAGACAAGTTCACTTAGCCAGAGGCTATTGTGAGAGCGTCATGTGTGCACGTGTGTGGACATTCTGCTTATTGATCAGCGACAATGATGTGCACAGTGTCAGATTGAGATATGGGAATTGAGTGGTACGTTTCCTTTGGGTGCCATCTGCTGTATATGCTAAAAAAGTTGTTACTTCTGCGTTATATATGATGCATCAGGTGTGTAGGGTAATTTTTACTTTTACAATGAGTGTGGGGTGGACTGTACAAAAATTAATAACTGTTATACCACGAAGTAACCATAGGCTGTAAGGAATCACATAGTCAAAAGACAGGAGTGCATAATCACAATGCTACTTCCTTGATGGAAATAGAAGTTCGGCCGCCGTACTGCAAGTCCTTTTTCGTTGACACCACATCGGCGACTTGCGAGTCAGTGATGATGAAAATGATGATGGACACACAACACCCCTTCCCCTGCCGGGAATCGAACCCGGGCCCCTTGCGTGGTAAGTGGAAATGCTACCGCTACGCTACGGAGGCGGACAATTCTTTGCTAGTCCATAGCACACACAAGTTATGATTCGATGTTAAGCAATAATCACACATTCCAATTACGTCCAATTTTCTGTGCCAGTCCACTCAGTCATCGATTTTTAACTACCATAATACTGTTAGAAAACTTAAAGTATGTATGTGTGTGAACCATAGATGAATCTTTTCTCTGCAGAGTCAGACAGGAGTACTCTGTAACACTTCTGTAGAATATTGTGATGTAAACAAAGCTGTCATGTTAAGAATAGAAGCATGTGATATCTTGGTGGTGTGCATGGAGACACGTAGCACCTAAAAATGTGATATATTCAATAAAATTATCGTAGCACATAACCCTTCCAGGACCTATCACATCACACACCGACTTTGTAATACTTACTTTCATATTCCGACAGTTTATTATCTGAAGCGTGAAACAACGCCTTTCGATTGTCTGTAGGTGTACGTCAAACTTCGGTGCAGTGGATATGAAATAGCTCTAGATGTTGACAATGTCAGGGACTTGCTTCAAAATGGTGTGCACTGGGACAGACACCACTTAAAATACGACATATATATATATATAGTACCCTTTTCACTGCAAAGTACGTTTTGAGGACCCGCTTTTTTCTATTCTGACATCATGCCGCTTATGTTAGAAGTGGGGAATGTGTCTGACGCATGTCTCAAACCTGTACCATGTTAGCAGAGTGTACAAGTTGACCCTTTCTCAATGCTCTAATTGAATTCTAAATGGTGTGCTTGTGTCAGATTGCTAAACACTTGTTGTATCTGCAGGTGTGGAGGATTTTGTAGCAAGAATTCAGGAAACAACTGCATTTTGAACCAATTTCATTAAGATACTACAGTGTTTGTGGTTTGCAGCCATATCATCAGGTGTGTATCTAAACAACAAGACATAAACATTGCAGTAATGCCAAGTCCATAAGCACCTAATTATGAGAACACATAAAGACACAGGTGTACCTACAAACATTAAAGTATGGTAAACAAAATAGTAAAGAATACAGTAGCCCTACACTCTTAGTTAAAATCATAATGTTCGCAGTGTGGATAATCAATGTATATGAAATTGGGCGATGGGAAACATTGAGTGCTATGAACTGAGGAGCGAAAGTGAGATGCTGGACGAAGAGCAACATATCATAGAGGCAAGGAGCAGAAGCTTTGGCGGTCATTTGTACAACACAGACCCAAGGAACTACCAGCTGCATTGCACACGTGAACAAAGAGGTGAAACAAAGTGTATGGCGCTTAATTTCACAGTGTAAAGAGCGCCACTGTAACATGCAATGGGGTAAACCTAAAACACGCGCCCATACTCTAAGTATAGTAGGAAAGTTGGGACATCGTTACGCCCGTTTTGACAAAATAATGGTAACAAAGTTAGCAGAGACCATGCATAAAAAGTCCAGCGTATAAACGCACATACAGTGGTGACATAACCAAATACACAGGAACGACAACACATCGATCTGGTTGTTCAATGTGAGTTGCGGATACAACTTCAAGCCTCCACATCTTCCAAAATATTAAGGATGTGACTCCTTACTTCCATATTTGAAGTTCTTAAGTTTCTATGCATAGTGCCCGTGGAGTGACTACACTCTCCCAGGTGGGTACTCAAGGCAGACCCTGAACTTTTCAAATTTGTGTGTTCTCTGAACCTGACGTCAAACCCACAGCCAGTGTTCCCCATGTAACACACAAGGCAATCATGACACAAGATAGGGCGAGACAGGGACAACAGAAGCCTTGTGAGAATACCAGGCAACGAGGGTGTTTTTGTATCCAGAGGGCAATTGCCCTGTGCATTATATGGGGAAGACTGGCTGTGGGTTTAATGTCAGATTCAACATCAAACTCAGTGACTGATGAAATGCCAACACTGACTCATTGCAACACGTAATCAGTCAAATAAAATATAGCTGTGGACAGCAGCACTGCTTTTACTGCTAGGTGAACTGTTGGGTTTATATACACAGAGCCCCTCCCTGCCCAGTTGCTGCCTACTTATGATGACAGCCAACATCAGTCTAGAGTGGTGGGGCGGGCTATCGAGTTGAAACCGGCTTAAATGCTGTAATAGTTTCACATTGCAAAGCACTCTTTAACAGATGATGATATCCGGCCCCGGTAGCTGAGTGGTCAGCGTGACGGATTGTCAATCCTAAGGTCCCGGGTTCGATTCCCGGCTGGGTCGGAGATTTTCTCCGCTCAGGGACTGGGCGTTGTGTTGTCCTAATCATCATCATTTCATCCCCATCGACGCGCAGGTCGCCGAAGTGGCGTCAACTTGAAAGACCTGCACCAGGCGAACGGTCTACCCGACGGGAGGCCCTAGCCACACGACATTTCAACAGATGATGATACAGAATTATGCAGAGCAGCCCTATACGCGTCATATGTTAGTATGCTGACTTACACCACCCTGACTAAATAAAAGATTCTGCGTACTGATTCTTTAAAAAATCTGCCTAATATTAGACCTGGAGAAAAACCATTGTGTATTGTTAAAAAAAGTGTCACAAATATCCAGAAGTTGTAAGATGTGTTATGTTTTGTCGTTGACCAAATATGTAAAGTAAGTAAAAATGTGTGTGAAAAATGTATTCAGTGATATTGTTTGTGTGTGGATCCTGAGTTGGTCGATTGCATTTTTCCAAATGGGCAAGGTTACATACATGCTGAATGCAACATGAGTGAAAAACAATGTTATTTGACATATATTGCCATATGGCAAACGATTTGGATAAAGGACGAAAAAGAATGAGCATATATAAAAAATTTGTTTATTACAAAGAAATCAATCATTTTGATGTTGAAATCAGATAGTTTGGTTCAAAAACATCTACAGTTTTTGTGTAAAAATAAATCACTTTATATCAAAATAAATAGTTTATTATTTTGCTGAAGTCAATGTAATTTACATCGACAACAGTCAATTTTTTGTTGGAACAGAGGAACACATAGAAGAGGTTTCTAAGTCAAACAGACATAAAGAAAGATTTATTTTTGTATGTAAATGCCAAAATTAATAAACTTTTTGTACCCTGATATTTGTTTCCTTATTCGGTGCCCCACTAAAAAAATCGTAGAAAGACTTGTACAGATTTATGGAAGTGTTACGAAATTTTCTTCCATACATAAGAATAAAAGGAAATGGTATGTAGTTTTTAATTATTTGAGATGGAAATCGATTACGCGAATTCAAACTCTAATTAAAATTTCTATAGCGGTCTTAGTAAACGGGTGGTAAATAATGACTGAAGTCACAGCAGCCACCTAAAGTGGAAAAGTATTGTGGCAGCTTCCATGAGCCCTCTCAGAAAATCATTACATGCAACCATCAGGGGGATACATACTGGCGGGCCAAAGAAACTGGCATAGGCATGCGAATTTAAATACAGAGATATGAGAACCTGCAGAATACGGCGCTGTGGTCGGCAACGCCTATATAAGACACAAAGTTTCTGGTGCAGTTGTTAGACACGTCACAGCTGCCACAATGGGAAGTTATCAAGATTTAAGTGAGTTTCAACGTGGTGTAATAGTCGGCGCACGAATGATGGGACACAGAGTCTCTGAGGTAAGGATGAAGTGATGATTTTCCCACACGACCATTTCATGGGTGTACTGTGAATATCAGGAATCCGGTAAAACATCAAATCTTCAACATCGCTGCAGCCGGAAAGAGATCCTGCAAGAACAGCACAGCCAGCCGGTGTGGCCGAGCGGTTCTAGGCGCTTCAGTCTGGAACCGAGCGACCGCTACGGTCGCAAGTTCGAATTCTGCCTCGGGCATGGATGTGTGTGATGTCCTTAGGTTAGTTAGGTTTAAGTAGTTCTAATTTCTAGGGCACTGATGACCTCAGATGTTAAGTCCCATAGTGCTCAGAGCCATTTGAACCAAGAACAGCACAAAAGACAACTGAAGAGAATCGTTCAGCATGACAGAAGTGCAACTCTTCCTTATTCCTGCAGATTTCACTACTGGGCCATCAACAAGTGCCAGTATGCGACCATCCAATGAAACATCATCGATGTGGGCTTTCGGAGCCGAAGGTCCACTTGTGTACCCTTGATGACTGCATGACACAAAGCTTTACGCCTTGCCTGCACTCATCAACATCGACATTGGACAGTTGGTGACTGTGAGAGATTGCAGGGCACTCTCACTTCTGATTCGGTGTTAGGCCGCTTCATGTTCTTAGGGAATGTGATCTTTATCCCGATTTTGACTTCATGCATCATGATGAAATGGTGGGCAGTAGTTAATGCTCTTGCTTGTGTGCTCCGGGCAAGCAATAACGGTAAGCTTTATCTGCGTTCAAAGGAACAGGGTGCCAATTTAAACGACTGCAGTAAAAGAGCACGGAGACAGTGGGCAGAGGGAGGTGTGTCTTTTCTGCGGAACCTGGATGGAAATATTTCCAGAGGGCCGAGTTCTGCGGTTTCATTGTGCAGGCACATTGGTTGGCGCCGGTCGTGAGGCAGCCGCGTCCAGGTAGACTGAGTAGCGCCGAGGAGTCGCCGCTGCAATGGCCACCGCATTGTAGACCAGCAATAAAGCAGAGGATGGTCCCTAGCGGGGCAGGAAGCAGACAAAACAGTTGTGAGCGTTCTGCGAATTTCCGTGGGGCTGGTCACTGGCGTCCAGGCGTCCAGACTCTGATACAAAACATATTTGTGAAAGCACGAGGCCTTTAGCGAGTATATGGCCGTTCTTTGGAAACTTTGAAATGGACGCAACAGGGTAGATAAAAAGCTTTTTATGGAGGGCTGTGGTTCCATCCTGGTCACGTTGTTAGCAAAAGACACGGCGTAAACGCGCGGGATAGTGCCCGCGAAAATGAATCATTTTTTTCCTTTTCTCCCAATTAACTTTAAAGTCTCTGATTGGTCGAATCAGTGGATGCAGAGCAAGGGGTGCTCTCCAAGCTTCGAGTGCCACACTGTATCTCGTGATTGGCTTGTGCTAAAGTGGCGGAAGTCTAAGATGTAAATGAGCTTTTGCTACCAAGCTGAAGAGGAAGAGGACAGAAAGAGAAGAGATCATTCGTGTACTGGCACTTGGCTAGTAAAGAAGGTCTCTACCTAAACAGTGAGACTTGTGTTCTTTCGAACCATATTTTTCTCTTTGTAATGGTAGAATATAGATGCTTCATGGCGGCGTAGTTTTTGTGCCATAACCTGGATTCACGTGTATGAAGTTAGATAAAGCAATTAGTGTTCTGGTAAGTGTCGTGCGTCGACCCCAGCTGATCACTTTGTCCACCATAGACCACATGTTAGTGAAAGCGTTTGTCAAATAAAAATGTTTGTGTGATGTTTCTTTAGTCATTTTTGTTGTCTTGTGATGTTAAGGATGAATAAATCAATTGTCATTTATGATGTGTCGGCAGCTGGGCCAACACCTTGTAGATAGAGGTGGCTTAAAAGGCACGCTAGACTAACGCAGACGGGCGTGAAGTACTGGAACAGGATACGTAATTAATGCTATGAAGAAAAGTACGTAGCTGGTATAATACTTATCTTTAATCAATCATTGTGGTACATCGCACAAAGGAGACTTTAATTACAATCACTGTAAGGCTAATGGCGCCTTGCTAGTTCGTAACCATTAACTTAGCTGAAGGCTATTCTGTCTCTCGGCTAATGAGAGAGAAAGGCTTCGTACGTCTAGTCGCTAGCTCTGTCGTCCGTACAACTGGGCTGAGTTCGAGTCAGTCTCTCGAGACCTGCCTTGTGGTGGCGCTAGGTTTGCGATCCACAGTGGCGACACGCGGGTCCGACATGTACTACAGGACCGCGGCCGATTTAAGCTACCACCTAGCACGTGTGGTGTCTGGCTGTGACACCACAATTTAGATCACAACTTCTCCCTACATTCTGATTAACAGTACCTGCCCATTTTATTATTAAAGTCTAGATTTGAAACGTAAGTAGAACACTTTCTACTGCGAAAATGTTGCCTGATCGGACGAGTCTCGTTTCAAATTGTGTCGAGCGAATGGACGGTAGGGACAACCTCAAGAATTCGTGGATCCTGCATGTCAACAGGGGACTGTTCAAGATGGTGAAGACTATGTAATGAAGTTGGGCGTGTGCGACTGTACTGATATGGGACCGCTGATTCGCCTAGATACGTCTCTGACAGGTGACACATATGTAAACATCCTGCGTGATCACTTGCATCCATTCATGTCCACTGTGCATTCCGACGGACTTGGGCAATTCCAGTAGGACAATGCGACATCCCGAGGCGTCCAGAATTGCCACATAGTGGCTCCAGGAACACTCTTCTGAGTTTAAACGCTTCCGCTGGTCACCAAAGTCGCCAGACACGAACATTATCGAGCATATCTGGGATGCCTTGCTAGGTGCTGTTCAGAAGAGATCTCCACCACTTCGTACTCTTACGGATTTTGCCCTGGAGGATCCATCGTGTCGATTCCCTCCAGCAGTACTTCATACATTAGTCGAATCCTTGCCACATCATGTTGCTGTACTTCTGCGTGCTCGCGGGGGGCCCTACACGATACTGGGCAGGTGTCCGGGTTTCCTTGGCCCTTCAGTGGATAAATGCTTTCGATTACAGTAGAGCCGTAACTGCACGTTATCCTGTGGTAAACGTGGTAAACGTTTTACGTGAGGTAGGGGGACGATTTTTGGCACATAGAGGCTGCAGCAGGCACAGGCATGAGAGTTGCGTCTGCTTGACCGTGGAGAATACTCGGCCCTTGGCATAAGGACCACAGCCAACAGGAAAGGTGTGTCAGCAGTGCCTGTTGTTCAGAACGCGCCCCAAATACGTGGAACAATGCTACGAGCAATGTCAATCTTCTGGCTTCCACCCGTCACACGCTCCTATCAATTTCCTGACGATTCTCCCTCGTCTGAAGTCATCCAATTGTTATCTCCAGACAGTGTTATAATGAACAAAACCACTACAGGGCACCGTAACTGCACGCTTATGGACACACACCACACACAGTTTTTCCCATCCTTTCAATTGGCTCGCGCTGCAGGGCCAGGCCTCATCTGGCGCTACTAACACGCTGACCGTAGTTAAGAGACGTCCGGCTTTCCGTGCACGACTGGAAAACCCTGGCTACACGTTTCCTGCACTTTCATTCATTTCTTCCGAGTTGTTTACATACTATGCTGCTTTATCTACTTTAGTTTTGCAGAGGAGTGTGGATAGCACTGGAACTTCCATCAGGCTTTTCGCAGACAATGCTGTTGTATGCAGTGAAGTCGCCACACTAGAAAACTGTAGCGAAGTGCAGGATGACCTGTAAAGGATTAAAATTTGGTACAGGGATTGGCAAATGAGAATGTAGCTCAATGCACGTAAACGTGCAGAAAGGTCAGTTATTACATGACTACACGAGTACAGAATAACCACTGGAAGTAGCCACAGTCATTTAATTTCTAGGAGTATGCGTACCGAGTGATTTAAACCTTACAATGGGACGTATATGGCCTGCAAAAAGTTATCAGAGATCCAGACGGAATTTCCTGCTTGTTATTGGTGTGTATTAATGTTCCTAATAGTTTGAAAAAATCTTATAATTACAGATTACATCTGAAGGTTTTTCTGACGTGAAGTTTCATTGTTGACCCTCAGCTCCGCATTGATGCAGCGAATTAGTTCACGTCTGAAGACAGGAAACCGAATGAGCAGATTTAAGAAGTGGGTTGTTGTCACGCCTTCCCAGACAATTCGTATCAATGAGCTGCACGCACGTGTTGCAGTCTGCCGCGTCACAGTGTGTTAGCTGTAGTTGGAAATCCCTGGGTCGCCAGTGTCAAATCTGCTAAATTTATGTACATATTTTTCACTGTGGTACCGTCATGCCTAGAACATTGGCATTTTGACAGCCGTTGTTAGCTCACTAAACTAAAATCAGTGTTTCTGTTCTCTTGGGATTATATTTATGAATTTCTTCGCTTTAAGCCATTTTTAATTTGGGACAGTTTCATATCTCCCTCAGTCATAGAATAAACCTGTTCTAAACTCAAAAAACTAAGTCACAGATCGAAAACTGCAGACAACATCGAACAATTAGGGCTCATGTACTAATCTTGTCTTATATGGAACTGTACTTTTGAACAATGAGAACTTTGTATTTCGACAGAACAGTTTAGTAAATTTGTGGATCAAATGTTTTAATTTTCAAAGACAGTTGTAAATAATCGACGCATTTATGTGGTTATGGATAGTATAAAGCTGAGTAAATATTTTTATCAGTCTCTTAATAAAGTGAACTAATGTTTTCTACGTCCTAGTGTCAATCAGCCGTCTCCCAGAGCAATCAAAAAACCGACTGCAGTTTTGTCAGGACATTACGATCACAATAATGGAATTTTTGAGACAGCTTCTGTCCACTGACGTTTGCCTTCATTAATTAAGACTCTCGGGCTAAGAGGCCGTGGTCGAACAGCAGAAATCAGGAGGGAGAATTACCACCGTTTGACCACAGCCTCATAGCCCGTGAGTCTTAATTAACGGAGACGCCGGCCGTGAAAGCCTACACGTTATGATTGGTGTGTGTCTGTTTTCTATTCTGTTATCGATTCTAGTTTTCTGTTTGTGGCTCGCTTCTGCTGTTTTACTTTATATAATCTCATTTTGTCATCTTGTCATTTTGAGATTGTGACTGGAGTTGTGGTCGCTAAAAAATGGAGTGCCAGTTGGAGAAATCGAACATTTTCGATGGATCCAAATGTTTGAATTTAGTAGAGGGATGATAGCATCGGAAGCAGCCAGAAACGTTTGCGCTGTATATGGGGACAATTCTACTGGACCGAGCACGACAAGAAAATGGTTTTCTCTTTTTAAGGGAGAATGTTTTGCACTAATGACTCTCCACATTCAGGGAGAGCGTTTAAAAGCATTAATCCACAAAGATCCACGTCAGTGAGCAACAGGTCAAATGTGACGAATTGCAGTCATTCCACCGTCGTGAAACGTTTTCCTGCAATGAGGAAGGTTCAAAACTGAGGATGTATGGGCACCACATGCTCTAACTCCAACCACAAGAGGCAGCAGGTGGCCGGCCATGTGTGCATCTCTCGCTTGCTCGCCATCAAGTGGATCGTGGACAACACTGACTGTTCGTGTTCCGTATCGTTACTGGTGACGAAAAATGGTGTCTCTGTGCTGACATGAGGAAAAGAAGGGAATGATTGAGCACAAACGAAGTAGAAACTTACCGCACAAAGACCTACGCGCATCCACAAAAGATAATGTCAGGCATCTGGTGGAACAGCGACCACGCTTTCTGTTGTTCTTGTTGTTGTTGTTGTTGTTGTGGTCTTCAGTCCAGATACTGGTTTGGTGCAGCTCTCCATGCTACTCTATCCTGAGCAAGCTTCTTCATCTCCCAGTATCTACTGCAACCTACATCCTTCTGAATCTGTTTAGTGTATTCAGCTCTTGGTCTCCCTCTACGATTTTTACCCTCCACGCTGCCCTCCAATAGTAAATTGGTGATCCCTTGATGCCTCAGAACATGTCCTCCCAACCGATCCCTTCTTCTAGTCAACTTGTGCCACAAATTTCTCTTCTGTCCAATTATATTCAATGCCTCCTCATTAGTTATGTGATCTACCCATCTAATCTTCAGCATTCTTCTGTAGCACCACATTTCGAAAGCTTCTATTCTCTTCTTGTTCAAACTATTTATCGTCCACGTTTCACTTCCATACATGGCCACACTCTATACAAATACTTTCAGAAACGACTTCCTGACACTTAAATGTATACTCGATGTTAACAAATTTCTCTTCTTAAGAAACGCTTTCCTTGCCATTGCCAGTTTACATTTGATATCCTCTCTACTTCAACCATCATCAGTTATTTTGCCCCCCCAAATAGCAAAACTCGTTTACTACTTTAAGTGTCTCATTTCCCAATCAAATACCCTCAGCATCACCCGATTTAATTCGACTACACTCCATTATTCTCGTTTTGCTTTTGTTGATGTTCATTTCATATCCTTCTTTCAAGACACTGTCCATTTCGTTCAGCTGCTCTTCCAGGCCCTTTGCTGTCTCTGACAGAATTACAGTATCATCGACAGACCTCAAAGTTTTTATTTCTTCTCCTTGGATTTTAATTCCTGCTCCGAATCTTACTTTTGTTTCCTTTACTGCTTGCTCAATATACAGATTGAATAACATCAGGGATAGGCTACAACCCTGTCTCTCTCCCTTCCCTTTGATGCCCCTCGACTCTTATAACTGTCATCTGCTTTCTGTACAACTTGTAAATAGCCTTTTGCTCCCTGTATTTTACCCCTGCCACCTTCAGGATTTGAAAAGAGAGTATTCCAGGCAACATTGTCAAAAGCTTTTTCTAAGTCTACAAAAGCTAGAAACGTAGTTTGCCTTTCCTTGATCTTTCTTCTAAGATAACTCGTAAGGTCAGTATTGCCTCACGTATTCCAACATTTCTACGGAATCCAAACTGATCTTTCCCGAGGTCGGCTTCTACCAGTTTTTCCATTCGTCTGTAAAGGTTTCGTGTTAGTATTTTGTAGCTGTGACTTATTGAACTGATAATTCGGTAATTTTCACATCTGTCAACACCTGCTTTCTTTGGGATTGTAATTATTATATTCTTCTTGAAGTCTGAGGGTATTTCGCCTGTCTCAACATCTTGCTCACCAGATGGTAGAGTTTTGCCAGGGCTGTCTCTCCCATTGCTATCAGCACTAACAGAATCTTGTCTACTCCCAGGGCCTTGTTTCAACTTAGGTCTTTCAGTGCTCTGTCAAACTCTTCACGCAGTATCGTATCTCCCATTTCATCTTCATCTACAATCTCTTCCATTTCCATAGTATTGTCCTCAAGTACATCACCCTTGTACAAACTCTCTATATACTCCTTCCACCTTTCTACTTTCTCTTCTTTGCTTAGAACTGAGTTTCCATCTGAGCTCTTGATATTCATACAAGTGGTTCTCTTTTCTCCAAAGGTCTCTTTAATTTTCCTGTAGGCAGTATCTGTCTTACACCTAGTGAGATATGCCTCTACATCTTTACATTTGTCCTCTAGCCGTCCCTGCTTAGCCATTTCGTACTTCCTGTCGATCTCATTTTTGAGACATTTGTATTCCATTTTGCCTGCTTCATTTACTGCGTTTTTATATTTTCCCCTTTCATCAATTAAATTCAATACATCTTCTGTTATCCAAGGATTTCTACTAGTTCTCGTCTTTTTACCTACTTGATACTCTGCTGCCTTCACTACTTCATCCGTCAAAACTACCCATTCTTCTTCAACTGTATTTCTTTCCCCCATTCCTGTCAATCGTTGCCTAATGTTCTCCCTGAAACTCTATACAACCTCTGTTTCTGTAAGTTCATCGAGATCCCATCTCCTTAAATTCCCACCTTTTTGCAGTTTCTTCAGTTTTAATCTACAGTTCATAAACAATAGATTGTGGTCAGAGACTACATTTGCCTCTGGAAATGTCTTTATTTAAAACCTGGTTCCGAAATCGCTGTCTTACCATTATATAATCTATCTGAAACCTTCGAGTATCTCCAGGCCTCTTCCATGTATACAACCTTCTTTTATGATTCTTGGACAAAAAGCACTATACGGGACTTGGGTTTGTAAGTCATTCCGCACCCACCTTATTCATCCGATCTTACACCCTCAGATATTCATGTTTCCCACATTCCAGATAAAAATGTACTCCGAACGTGCCTCGACTAGTTCTACTCCTCAAAACCACGCGTTTCTAAAGTCGCGGAATCGAAAAGTTACCTCAGCGTTGGCAGACTATTGTAAATATTATTGATGACTTAAGTCTGTGTTTTGTGTATCTAGTGTGTCGATTAAACTTGCGAGAAACGCTACCAACCGAATATACACTCCTGGAAATGGAAAAAAGAACACATTGACACCGGTGTGTCAGACCCACCATACTTGCTCCGGACACTGCGAGATGGCTGTACAAGCAATGATCACACGCACGGCACAGCGGACACACCAGGACCCGCGGTGTTGGCCGTCGAATGGCGCTAGCTGCGCAGCATTTGTGCACCGCCGCCGTCAGTGTCAGCCAGTTTGCCGTGGCATACGGAGCTCCATCGCAGTCTTTAACACTGGTAGCATGCCGCGACAGCGTGGACGTGAACCGTATGTGCAGTTGACGGACTTTGAGCGAGGGCGTATAGTGGGCATGCGGGAGGCCGGGTGGACGTACCGCCGAATTGCTCAACACGTGGGGCGTGAGGTCTCCACAGTACATCGATGTTGTCGCCAGTGGTCGGCGGAAGGTGCACGTGCCCGTCGACCTGGGACCGGACCGCAGCGACGCACGGATGCACGCCAAGACCGTAGGATCCTACGCAGTGCCGTAGGGGACCGCACCGCCACTTCCCAGCAAATTAGGGACACTGTTGCTCCTGGGGTATCGGCGAGGACCATTCGCAACCGTCTCCATGAAGCTGGGCTACGGTCCCGCACACCGTTAGGCCGTCTTCCGCTCACGCCCCAACATCGTGCAGCCCGCCTCCAGTGGTGTCGCGACAGGCGTGAATGGAGGGACGAATGGAGACGTGTCGTCTTCAGCGATGAGAGTCGCTTCTGCCTTGGTGCCAATGATGGTCGTATGCGTGTTTGGCGCCGTGCAGGTGAGCGCCACAATCAGGACTGCATACGACCGAGGCACACAGGGCCTACACCCGGCATCATGGTGTGGGGAGCGATCTCCTACACTGGCCGTACACCACTGGTGATCGTCGAGGGGACACTGAATAGTGTACGGTACATCCAAACCGTCATCGAACCCATCGTTCTACCATTCCTAGACCTTGCTGTTCCAACAGGACAATGCACGTCCGCATGTATCCCGTGCCACCCAACGTGCTCTAGAAGGTGTAAGTCAACTACCCTGGCCAGCAAGATCTCCGGATCTGTCCCCCATTGAGCATGTTTGGGACTGGATGAAGCGTCGTCTCACGCGGTCTGCACGTCCAGCACGAACGCTGGTCCAACTGAGGCGCCAGGTGGAAATGGCATGGCAAGCCGTTCCACAGGACTACATCCAGCATCTCTACGATCGTCTCCATGGGAGAATAGCAGCCTGCATTGCTGCGAAAGGTGGATATACACTGTACTAGTGCCGACATTGTGCATGCTCTGTTGCCTGTGTCTATGTGCCTGTGGTTCTGTCAGTGTGATCATGTGATGTATCTGACCCCAGGAATGTGTCAATAAAGTTTCCCCTTCCTGGGACAATGAATTCACGGTGTTCTTATTTCAATTTCCAGGAGTGTATGTTTACAGTTTCTGCACAGTCGTCTTCTAAAACATGCGGTATGTCCCACACATCCCCGAGTTGGAAAACGTAACTGTGGGATATTATCGTTTTTCGTTGTGTTGCTTCTGACTACGTCATTAATTGAAATAAGAATCCATTTTTCTTTCACGCCGAAAAAAAGCGGTAGTGAAAGGTCCAAAGTTTGACAATGAAACAAAGCTGGTGTCAGTTTCTGTGTGCTGTTACTTTTTTGTGTTCAGCAGAGAGGCGTGATGACTTGAGGTTCGACAGGAGTGGCAGCTGCTCGGCCAGCTGCTGCGCTCCGACTTTTCGTCCCGGCAGGGTTGGCTGCCCTGGTTGGCAGTGTGCAGGAAAGCTGCAGGGGTCAGCCCGCGGCCCCAGTATCGCCGGCTGGCCATCTTTATGGCCGCCCGTATACACACGCAGTGTAACAGTGCGGGCGTCTATCTGACGCTATTCTCCGAGGGAAGGCCCGGAATTTCACCACCCACTTAAGTCGCCGCCGCACGTCCGCGGGGCTATCTGCACGCGGAAAAACTCGCGAAGGCCACTTTCACGTTACTCAAGTGGAGCAAATTCACAGTAGCAATTCCGCATTACGGTTATATGCCACCGTAAACGAAGCACGGACCATCTAGGTCGTGTTCTGGAGAGATATCTCTCTAGTTCCCACCCACCATTTCGAGACTTCACTGTTCCATTTGCGAACGACACTAGGGCAGAGACACTTTACGTAAGGCCCCGTTCGACGTCTGAAGTCTCTGCTTACCTCGTCGCAGTGTTTCCACCAGACATTTATTGCGCCAAGTAACATTTTTGGCCGATTTTCCTCGGAGCGTGCGCTATCGGAATTTCAACAGTAATCCTCTGTGTGATATAAAGCGCCTCACTTGCAGCGTGTGCCACAGGGGTTTGTTGAGGAACCCCACAACGCTCCTGCGACCGCCAAACAATCCCGTCGCTGTTCGTTGAGTCTTGTTTATCTTTACTTATGTTTTTTTCACTCTGCTTCTACTGCCCTGCCCAATCAAATTAATACGACTACTTGTGAAAGGCCTCAGTAACCACTTTTTACAGCGTAGAAGGGAAGAGAGTCAGTGAGGTTGGGGAAGGTACCGAAGGATGTGGAACCATGTCGACTCCAGTGCTGTGTTTATCTGCGCTAGACTTCTCTGTTGAGGAAGCATGACGTGAATAGCTCGATCGTGGTGTTGAGTGTTCATCGGATAGAAGGGTATCGTCAGGAAGTGTGAAAGGAATGCTGTTGTTCTCTATACACAGAAATGATTTGGCGGACAGCGTGGGCAGCAATCTACGGTAGTTTGCTGTAGATGGCGTGGCGCACGGTAAGGTGTCGAGGAGGAGTAACTGCAGGAAGGTACAAGACGACATAGACAAAATTTCCAGTTGATGTGATTAGTGGCAGATAGCCCAATATGTGGAACAGTATAAGTTAATGCGGATGAGTAGGAAGATCAAACCTGTTATGTTCGGACACAGTACTAGTAGTGTTGAAAGTTTACCGTCTGACCTCCTTGCCTAGGGATGCCAGATAAAAGTTGATGTCGTCAAGACCTGAATGAAAATTGCGCAACGGATAACTGGGGAGGGGAGCTTGAGAGCGCTACCTAGAGAGCGTGCCCTTTCTGTACGGTACTAGGCAAGGGGCTGGAGGGCTCACACGCTGATGTGTGGGTCCCTGCATTCCATATCTTCTATTTTAAATGAATTCCTTTAACTTGACTTCTTTGTTATTTTTAAGGTATGTTAAAGATTGATGACAATTGATTACCTATTTATTTCAAACATAATCACTCGATTTTACAGCGACTGCAGCAATTGTTCTAGTTTACAGATATTACAATTTTACAACTTATGGCTCGGGTATAATATATACTAATCTGCACGCACATTTCTACGGGCAACACAGAATTGCGTTGGCCAAATGTATGCCACCAAAGTCTCCCAATATTTTACATACGACATCCACTATGTGAGGAGGATAACGGGCAAACTGGGGATCAGATACGTTGACACAGGGGGTCAAATTTCCGAAATTAAACGAGAACATCATTTCCTTACACAATCCAAAGCTGGAAATATAAGACTTAGTACAAATATTCAAATACCTCTCTTCCATGCGTGAACATTGAGACAGACGCACTTGGGGCACGTCTGGTCACTTACCCGTCTTCTGTAACACTCCACGGATATGGCGGGCACCCGGAAGTCTTCCTGGGCCCCAGTGGAGCGGATGGTCGAACCACTTGGCCGTGACCAACCTGTCCACCCCAAATCCTGTGACACTAGAACGTCTTTGACTTTTCCCTGCCTGTGCTGTCTCTCTGATCCCCTACCCAGGGGTGAGGTTGGCACTACTATACTACAGAACTACTTCCCAACTAAGATTTGGCCACGCTTCATGGAAAGGCGTGAGGAGGATTAGGAAAGTTCATGTGCAGATTCACATTCACGTAAAAGGAATGCATAATGCACGTCACATATAAATACGTATTATGAAGCCTGACACATTTCTTTCCACCCGTCCACATGGGTTCTGTTGCACCCGCGGCCGACCGCGTCGTGCAATACAATTGGCGGCAGAGCCGGCTCTGTTTGTACTTGTCGGTACGAGCGAGCAGCGAAACCTGCTGCTTATAGAGTGGACACTACTGTACCGTTCCAGTGTCGTGCTTGACAGAGTCAGGTCGTTTAAATACCTGGGCGCAACAATGCAACGTGATGTGAGGAGAATCGAGCGTGTGAGAACCGTGGTAGGGAGGCAAATCGTCGGCTTCTTGGGAGAGTTTTAGGAAAGGAGAAAATGCTGGTGCGACCTGTTCTTGAGTACTGCTCGAGTGTTTGGGATCCGTACCAGGCAGGATTAAAGGAAGACATCGAAGCAATTCAGAGGTGGGTGTGGGTTTGGTGCTGGTAGGTTCGAACGACACGTACGTGATATGGATACTAAGGCCTTACTTAGTCCCTGGGATGATGTACACGTGACTTATGCAAATATTTTATTCAGTGACGCATATTATAATTTTATGTCATGTCTCTACCCGTGGGCATGCACTAGTGAGCATGCATTCTGAAGTACGATACACGTAATCTGGGTGCTATCTAAAGCCACGGCTTGGGATAATTCTTGCTTCGTCCATTTTGTGTATGACAAAAGCCGCTCGGCTTCATCTAATTTAATGTACCGACATGTGATGTAGCAAGCCTCCTGGAGAAGATATTTTTACAAATATTGTGCCTTCCAGACTGACGTGATCACCCTGGAATGTCATCGAGTCTGGACAACTTGTTGCACGGTCTTTGCTTTCAGACGTTTCATCCCATACACTTCTGCGCCCGTCTGTACGATGGAGCATAAAAAGTGATTAATCTGAAAAGACCTGCTGTCGCCACTTTTTGAGCGTCTGGTTGCAGCCAATGAACAGCAGTCAGCACGGGTGCATGATACAGGCGCCTGCTGCCACACAGCAACGTTCGGTGTACAGAAGTTGGGGAGACACTGTTGATAGCCCTTTGTTCCCTCTAGGCGATCAATTGCTCAACGGCACACTCACACACTTGTACTTTAAACACGGCGGGGCGGCATACGAACAGTTTCCAAACTCAGCCGCTTCGGAAATGCTTCTACCCTCGGTCCGAAAGTCAATGATGATACCCTTTTGGACGTCAGGCAATTCGTTCAGTTTTGGACCGTGTAGTACTCAGACTGGCGGAAGAAACCTTCTGTTTGTTTCACCTCCATAATATTGTTTCTCCTCCTTAGTAAAATACAAAATAATTTAGTGATATTTTGAAATAATGTAACTCTCTCTATCGTATTTTAAATTTCACAGATTTATTTGCAGCTATGGTACGAAGTCGAGAGCGCGCCTTTCTTTGCGTCCGCTCTGTTCCACGGCTACCAGTAGAAGAGAAGGTACGGCTGTCTCTCCGTATCCTCATCTATTCTGCAACAAATGGAAATGAACTGGCAGCAGAGGTGAAAAATGCTCGAGTTACCGCCTATCAGTTGCGAAGAAATAGTTTGCGATTAACAATAGGTAAACGATATTTAATATCACAAAGCCTAGTAGACTATCCATCGTAGTGGATGGTGGAAATGCAGTCGTATACAGTGACGGAAAGAAATCGCAACACCAAATAATGATTAATGTGGAGTAATGAAATTCCGGGAATACATTTGTCTAGATGACGTATTTAAGTGAGTAACATTTAAATTTCACAGATTAATGTAAGCACGAGGTAAGCCACTGCAAATGTCAAATGCTGCTACAATGATATCCGGTGTAACTGCCACAATGTTGAATGCAAGCATGCAAACATGGATCCATTTTGTTGTACAGATGTCGGATATCAGTTTGTGGGATGGAGCTCTTTAACTGTTGCACCTGGTCGATCAGTAGAGGGACGCTCAGAGCTGTTTGTGAATGGCGCTGGACTTGTCGTCCGATTATGTCCCACATGTGCTCGACTCGTGACAGATTTGATGATCGAGCAACATGTCGACGGTCTGTATTGTATGTTGGTTACAATAGTGGTATGTGGGCGAGTGTTATCTTGTTGAAAACACCGCCCGTAATGCTGTTCGTCAATGGAAGCACAAATTTTCAGTGAGGGTGCACGGGAAAACCACGAGAGCGTTCCTGCTGTCATATGAAATCGCACCCCAGATCGTAACTGCAGGTTTAGGCCTAGTTAACTCCAGGAGTAGGTCCAGTGCGTGCAGCACGCAAACGGGTCGCTTGCAGGCCTTCAGCTAGGCTCCTTCTTATCAACAACCCGCCTGCTTAGCTGAGTGGTGCCGGCACAGTAGCTCAGCGTGTTCGGTCAGAGCGCTAGCCGCCCTCTGTACTAAAATAAACTGAGTTAATGGGACGACGATGAACTCGAACAAGCATCATGGGGCGTCCACCCCGAACAAATAGATCGAACAATCACGAACAAAACGAGATTTTAAAAAAAAGTGTGAAAAAAGTGCTAACGCGTTTGCCTACCGTGCAGCGGGCCCGGGTTCGATTCCTGGTTGTGTTGCAATTTTCTTCGCACGTCGACTGGATGTTGTGTAGTTCTCATCATCAGCGGCGCGCAGGTCGCTCAGTGTGGCGTCACCTGATATAAGCCTTACAGCCCGGCTGCCGAACTCTCCCAGATGGGGCCTCCCGGCCATGTATGCCACACGATCATCTCATTTTTTTCTAATGAACACACAGCCATCACCGGCACCGAGGCATCAGAAAACATAACAGATCTCCATTCAGCCCTCCTATGAGCTGCCGCTTGAGAATGACGGTGGTCTGAGGTCAGTGGAATGCACGCTACGGGCGTCTGGCTCGGAGTTGCCGTAGAAGTGACGGATTTGTAAAAATCTAACTCGGCCCCTCACTGTGGCGCTACTAGCGCAACTCTTATGGGAATGGCGCGAACCGTTAGTACACGTGATCTTTTACGTGCTGAAACACGTCTACCTTAATTTATGTAGCACAACTCCTTCTTGGTGTTCCGAATTTTTTTTCCGTCGTGTATGATTTGTTATTACGGATAAAACAGTATCTGGCTGCAAGGATAGTTTTACAACTTTTTTATTGCACGATCGATTTCAGGGTGTCCCTTCCCATCTTCTGTTGCACCGTAAGTACACATCTGGTCGATGGTAGGTATTATTTTCCCCGTCACTGCTGGATATTGAAGGAATGTAACCGTACAAGCCACACATTCACAACACCATGCGAAAATGATACGTCACTGCTCGTAGTATGGTACTTTGTTTACCGAAAGTGAGGTGACATTTGTGCGCTGTCGTGGACGTAGGGCTTGTACGCTAGCTTTCGGTTTGACATCCAGCTGTGACTGGGGAAATAACGCCTAAAATCGATCAGATATGCACTTAAGCAGCATCTGAAGATGGGAATGGAATTCCCCTGAGTCTGGCATGTAATACAACAGTTATAAAAGCATCCTGCAGCCAGCTGCAATTTCATTTGAACTTATGACACAGAAAGAGTTACGCCGCAGGCAGCGGAGGTGTAATGTACTGATATTGCAGCCATACAGCGTTCCCACACTGAGGAGGATACTAGAGAATCTGTCGAACAAGTATGTTCTAAGCAACTTAGTTCGTGCCTGAATTACACTTCCTTAAGATTATGTGACCTCACTGCTTTAGGTAGTCTGGCTGTTACATCAAGGTATCACAACATCAGTTTATCCACGGGTGTCTTGCCTCCGACTGCGCCCACATACCCATAACCCGCGTATATTTTACACATATACGTATAGCACGTATATTTAACATCGTTCACACATCTTTCTGCCCCAACAGAAATTAAGGTCACCTTATTGCCATAGTATTTTATGCAACAAGAAAAAGGTTCGTCTCTCTACCAAATTGTCTTGAAACAGATCCAAACTTTTCTGAGTTACATTTTTATGTCACCACTTTTCACTCCCACCCTCGGCCATACGTATCTTCTTTTCGCAGATATTTGGTAGAAATTTCTTCAAACGTCACAGAGATGCGGTGGAATGACACTGTTTTAGCAGCTATCAGCCCAACGGGTAACATATCATTGAGAGTGTCATCAGTGAGACTAGCAACCCCGAAAACTATGAATTCGATACTGATGTCTGTCGTTATGTAATATGTGGTGTCACCGCCAGACACCACACTTGCTAGGTGGTAGCCTTTAAATCGGCCGCGGTCCGGTAGTATACGTCGGACCCGCGTGTCGCCACTATCAGTGATTGCAGACCGAGCGCCGCCACACGGCAGGTCTAGAGAGACTCCCTAGCACTCGCCCCAGTTGTACAGCCGACTTTGCTAGCGATGGTTCACTGACAAAATACGTTCTCATTCGCCGAGACGATAGTTAGCATAGCCTTCAGCTACGTCATTTGCTACGACCTAGCAAGGCGCCATATTCAGTTACTATTGATATTGTGAATCATGTACCGTCAAGAGCGACGTTCATCGTTAATGGATTAAAGTATTCCACCAGCTACGTCCATTTTTCTACATTCTAATTTCCTTGTCATGTTCCAGACCTCACGCCAGCCTGTGTGAGCTAAAACGCGTGCATTTCGGCCTCCTTTAGTAAAACGGTGTTGGCTCTCTTGCCAAACACAACATTATATTTTTATACGTCGCCGCTTCTCACATTCACGCAAACGCTTAGAGGTGCTGCAAGTATAGTACCCCTACGAAGTTTTGTAGAAATAATGAGTCCTATACAGTACCTGATCAAAAGTACGCGGGTACTCGTGTGTAAAGCGGAAGTGACCACGTGACGTCATGCAAGGAGGACCCGCCGGTATAAAAGGAGGCAGAGAGGAGTGCGTTGCAGCAGATGCTGTAGAAGCTGTGACAGCACAGTGGGCTGCTTCGCCGGGCTCAGTGGCTTGGAATGTGGACCAGCCACTGGCAGTCACTGAGTAACGTAGCGTATCCGTCAGGGACGTTTCGATCACTGAAGCTGCTGGTGTGACTGTAATGTGGTAACGCGAAGGAACGACCGCAGCTGAACCAAGACCAGGGGGACCACGCGTTCTGACCCACAGGTAGCGTCGAGCACTGCGGAGAGTGGCTGCAAACATTCGCACCAAATCAGCAGGAGGAGTCACTAGTGAGTTACTAGTGGTCCAACTACCTCAGTGACCGTGGCCGGGCGGCGTGGCCGAACGGTTCTAGGCGCTTCAGTCCGGAACCGCGTGACCGCTACGGTCGCAGGTTCGAATCCTGCCTGGGGCATGGATGTGTGTGATGTCCTAAGGTGAGTTAGGTTTAAGTGGTTCTAAGTTCTAGGGGACTGATGACCTCAGATGTTAAGTCCCATAGTGCTCAGAGCCATTTGAACCATCAGTGACCGTCCCTAGGGAGTAACAAAAATTGCGTTCAGAAGTTCCCCATGAGCCATGTATTCTGTAGTCGATGCCACGCGACGCTTGAGGTTGTGAAAAAAGTGCAGCCGCTGTAAAGAGTGAAGCCAGTATAGAGTGAATGACCGTAGTGACTGTACCCTGTATCAATCCGAAGGGTATGGTGAATGCCTGGACAACTTGGAGTGCCAGTACAGAGTAGGTGGTGCTACGGTTTGGGGGTGTTTCTCTTGATTAGGGTGTGGTCCCCTTATTGCGCTAGGGAAAAGGTAAAATGAGGCAGCATATGAACACATCTGCTTGCTTGTGATTAGTTCAAAAATGGTTCAAATGGCTCTGAGCACTATGGGACTCAACTGCTGAGGTCATTAGTCCCCTAGAACTTAGAACTAGTTAAACCTAACTAACCTAAGGACATCACAAACATCCATGCCCGAGGCAGGATTCGAACCTGCGACCGTAGCGGTCTTGCGGTTCCAGACTGCAGCGCCTTTAACCGCACGGCCACTTCGGCCGGCTTGTGATTAGTCCTGAACCGTCTATGAACTGTGAAAGCGGAATTGAATTCGTGAAGCCAGAAACAATACTGCGCGCACTCTGTACCATTATACGACTGCATGATGACTTTTGGAATAACTCTTATGTGCATGCTACCTTGCGGGAACGTCGGGAACTAACAGTGTTAGGCGGGAATAAAACGTTGAAAATTTACTGTATTCAATGCTCTATCAAATATTTCTGTGAGTTTCACTGTAAGATGGCAAGAACCATGCCCCTTACATGAAGTCATTAAGATCACCTAACTCATCTTGAGCGAACAGTAGGGCTGAACAAAATGACTGACAAGGCACAATGCATCTTGTAGAGGGTATAGAATGGACGTATTGGAATAATTAATGTGGGTTTTAAAGTAATTCACATGACATGAAAACTTTGGGGAAACGAGTCGATTTACTGGACGCTAGTTTACCCCAGGGAAGTATTTAGAGTTGACCGTGGCGGTCTGGGGAACGGCGAAGGGAAGCGACAATAGGCAGCTTAGGGCGGCTCAAGCTCTGAGAAAATGGTAACGGTGCGCGGCCTCCAGCCGCCTTAAGATGAGTGACAGTGGGTGGGTGGTTGACCCCGACTCCATGCTGGTGTACTGGGAAACAGATGGAGAACTTGTATGCCTGTTGATAAATGTCCATCATCCCATTTTCTGTGAAACATGCGAGAAAGCTGCGCAAAGCTACAGTGGAGCGGCCAACAGAGGTCAAAATATGCGTGTTCGTGACTATAGCAACTTCACTCTGAATTCACAGTCCGCAGAGTCTGAAGCAAATCAGGTGAAGAGCGCCAGAATGAAATTCGCCGGCCTCCGATGGGAACGTAGGTCCAAGGAATTTGAAGTACTCTCCTGGGAGTCAGAAGTCCGGAAAACTTGGTGTTGTGCAGCCGCTAACCTTGATGGATGGCCTGGGAGGAGTTAAATAGGAGAAGTTGAGAGGAAGGGAAATTTTGTGGGAATTTGTTAACTTCCCAGAGCAGGCATTGGTCGGCGCTGGGAAGCGACACATAATTAACGCGACTTGTGCTGCAATTGGCGTAAGTGATTTTGCTGGAGGGGAAACCGAGGCGAAGAGCGGACTGGCAGAAGTCTCCGTAGGGGTCTTCCGTTCCCAGCTTGCCTAGAGTGCGGACGTGGCGTTCTTTACTCAGCTTGCCTGAGAAAGAGTGAGCATCTCTGCAGTTTAGGACTTAGCAAATGGAACGATTGAGCTTGGAGATAGGAAGTTTTAGTTCAGCTATGTACTGACCAAGATAGCTAGGAGTGAACAGATGAGCGCAGCCTTGCAGCACCATGAGGTCGGCCGACGTCCACACAACAACGCCGCTCCACCACGCTGAATTCGGTGATATTGCGCCCGCTCCGGCCACTGATTAATTTGCTGGATCACGTCGGCAAAGTTTCCACGAGGGTTTCATGGGCCGCGTATTGTAGAATTCTTCTCACACTTCGCATTACGCCTGGGTCAGTCGATAGGAATTACTTTTGATTTATCGCGCTTTACTCCACACAAACGCAATTTATTACCACTGCCTGTTAGGAGAGTCATGTAATGTGATGATTGAAGGTCGTGAGTTAAAATAAATCTGTGCTAATCGACTGCATCTGTTTTCAATCAAGTAGTTGAAATCCCAAGTCACTTTCTTAATTAATTTTATGTTCAACATTTGCATCTGGTGTTCAATAGCTGAACATAACATCAATGTGCACCCCTTTTTAATCAAAAGGGATCAATTCTGAACCAATTAATGTCAACACTGCCACCGCAGTTCAATCAGGAGTCATAGGGCCATATTAGTTTCTTTGCATTATCCGACATTGCGGCAGTTTTGCACTCTCTGTTGATCTGTTAGTCAATTACCTGGGGTGAACACACACCAAAACCAGATAAGTGACGGTTGGGGTGTTACATAGCGGGAACATCGGGAACTAACAGTGTTAGGAGGGAATAAAACTTTGAAAATTTACTGTATTCAATATAGCGTGACAAATATTGATCTATATGAAATAAAATCGTCATAACTTCTGAACGGTTCGCTTTAGGACGTTCAAACTGCACGGTTCGCTGCGGGGCGTGACGGCAATTACACTCCTGGAAATGGAAAAAAGAACACATTGACACCGGTGTGTCAGACCCACCATACTTGCTCCGGACACTGCGAGAGGGCTGTACAAGCAATGATCACACGCACGGCACAGCGGACACACCAGGAACCGCGGTGTTGGCCGTCGAATGGCGCTAGCTGCGCAGCATTTGTGCACCGCCGCCGTCAGTGTCAGCCAGTTTGCCGTGGCATACGGAGCTCCATCGCAGTCTTTAACACTGGTAGCATGCCGCGACAGCGTGGACGTGAACCGTATGTGCAGTTGACGGGCTTTGAGCGAGGGCATATAGTGGGCATGCGGGAGGCCGGGTGGACGTACCGCCGAATTGCTCAACACGTGGGGCGTGATGTCTCCACAGTACATCGATGTTGTCGCCAGTGGTCGGCGGAAGGTGCACGTGCCCGTCGACCTGGGACCGGACCGCAGCGACGCACGGATGCACGCCAAGACCGTAGGATCCTACGCAGTGCCGTAGGGGACCGCACCGCCACTTCCCAGCAAATTAGGGACACTGTTGCTCCTGGGGTATCGGCGAGGACCATTCGCAACCGTCTCCATGAAGCTGGGCTACGGTCCCGCACACCGTTAGGCCGTCTTCCGCTCACGCCCCAACATCGTGCAGCCCGCCTCCAGTGGTGTCGCGACAGGCGTGAATGGAGGGACGAATGGAGACGTGTCGTCTTCAGCGATGAGAGTCGCTTCTGCCTTGGTGCCAATGATGGTCGTATGCGTGTTTGGCGCCGTGCAGGTGAGCGCCACAATCAGGACTGCATACGACCGAGGCACACAGGGCCAACACCCGGCATCATGGTGTGGGGAGCGATCTCCTACACTGGCCGTACACCACTGGTGATCGTCGAGGGGACACTGAATAGTTCACGGTACATCCAAACCGTCATCGAACCCATCGTTCTACCATTCCTAGACCGGCACGGTAACTTGCTGTTCCAACAGGACAATGCACGTCCGCATGTATCCCGTGCCACCCAACGTGCTCTAGAAGGTGTAAGTCAACTACCCTGGCCAGCAAGATCTCCGGATTTGTCCCCCATTGAGCATGTTTGGGACTGGATGAAGCGTCGTCTCACGCGGTCTGCACGTCCAGCACGAACGCTGGTCCAACTGAGGCGCCAGGGGGAAATGGCATGGCAAGCCGTTCCACAGGACTACATCCAGCATCTCTACGATCGTCTCCATGGGAGAATAGCAGCCTGCATTGCTGCGAAAGGTGGATATACACTGTACTAGTGCCGACATTGTGCATGCTCTGTTGCCTGTGTCTATGTGCCTGTGGTTCTGTCAGTGTGATCATGTGATGTATCTGACCCCAGGAATGTGTCAATAAAGTTTCCCCTTCCTGGGACAATGAATTCACGGTGTTCTTATTTCAATTTCCAGGAGTGTAGTATGCGCACGCACGGATTGGCTTAGCGACGAAGTACCGTTTTCATTTGGATGGCTGCCTCAATAAGCGAAATTGGCACATTTGTGACACTGAGAATCCGCATTTCGCCATCGAGAGGTCCCTTCATTCTCAATGGGTGACTGTGTGGTATGCACTGTCCACTCAGGGAATAATCGGAGTGATATTCCTTGACCACACAGCGACTACCGAAAGGTACGTGAAGGTTTTGGAAGATGCTTTGATCCCCATTATCCAAAATGACCCTGATTTCGACAGGTGTGGTTCGTACAAGTCCCCGTCGAAGCAGCAGAGTGTTTGATGTCCTCGGGGAGCACTTTGTGGACCGCATTCTGGCTCTGGGGCACCCAGAGGCCACTGGAATCCATCTGGTTCGGCTGCCGTATTATACGGATCTGAACATATGCGACTCCTTTTTGTGGTGGTATATTAAAGACAAGGTGTACAGCAATTACCCCAAAACCATTACTGAGCTGGAAAATGCCATTCAGGAGGTCATCGACAGCATTGATATTCCGACACTTCAGCGTGTCAGCAGAATTTCGCTATTCGTTAGCGCCACAACATCGTCAATGATGGCAAGCATATCGAACATGGCATAACCTAAATCCGAATATCTGTAGTGACGTTTACATGGTGAACCAAGTGTGCGGCCGCCGTAGTTTGTAACTAATTTACGTATTTTTTTCCATATAGTTCAATAAGTATCATCCTGAGAAACACCTTAACAGACGTTGAAGGTGCTTGAGCTTCATACCGGTGCATTGAATTCACTGAAGAGAAGCAGCAACCGAGAACTTTATGTATAGCTTCATTCAATGCTAGGGCACGTTTATACTCTCACCCATATACAGCTCGCGTAATACATTTACATCTTCACACCGTAAAATTTTCCTTGACTGTTTTCAACGGTGCAGCTGCCTTCTTTATCTGAAAATTGTGGTTATCTTTTCGCCTGTATGTCTACCGCACAAACAGTTTTATGTTCGCAAATGTACTAACGCAGCTCAGCTTTCGCTGTATGTCCAAATAACTTATACCTCGTGAGAGGTGAAGACAGCATCTCAAAAAACCGCTACCTGGAACCGTGCTGTGGACTTCCGCACACGTGTCACAGCGATGGTGCTGCTTCGAGCATCCCCGTGGCTGGGAGAGAAACGATAACTGGTAGCCAGGGGTGGCACTTCGCAGCGGTGCGTCGGTGATACTGTGCGCCTCGTGTTGTTGCCCTTCACGACATGCCATCTTGGGCTTACATTTCAGCAAGATAATGCCCCCCCGAATGTGGAGAGAGTTTCTGCTGCTTGCTTTCGCGCTTGCTGAACCCTACCTTGGCCAGCAAGCTCGCCGGAACCTACCCCATTTGGGAACATTTTAAGCGTTATGGGCAGGACCTTCCAACCGTCTTCGGATTCTGACGATCTAACAAGTCGCCTGGACAGAATTAGGCACGATATCCCTCAGGGAGACATCCAACAACTATATCAATCAATGTCAAGCCGAATAACTGCTTCCAAAAGCACCAGAGGTGGAGCAACGCGTTATTGGCTTGATCAGTTTGTGAAGCTTTTTGTGTTAAAAAATCATCCTGTTTTTCTGAAATTGTAATCATTCGTTTGTCTGCACATCACATCTACCAATTTCCGCGTCCCACTCGGATAATTCCTTTTTTTTTTTTTTTTTTTTCTTAAGGTGTCATAATTCGACGGAATACGGTACATAATTTGATGTCAAGCAAGGAGCGCATATAATCAAGCCAGCCTTGCAATCTGATGATTAAAATTGAAGAATTAATGCAGTTTCAGAATTAAGTAGTGACCCAGTAAAGATAAAAAGAGAGAGAAAGAGAGAGAGGGTGATACACACACACACACACAGAGAGAGAGAGAGAGAGAGAGAGAGAGATCGCGTTTTACAGGAGGCAGAGATTAAAAAAAGAAATTGATGACTGTGGAGAACACAAATGCTAGCGCCAGTGAGTAACTTGCGTATGACAATGCTTTCGCTTTGTGCTGGGTATGTTATCAGTCGGCCGAGTAGCAACTGTGTAGTGCCACTTTGATCCATTCGTCGAATCAATGCAGGTGAGCGTACGAGAGCGAACTGCGTTGACACATGACAAAATAGACCCGCAGAAACAGTGGTTTCAGCTCGGAGATAATTCCCAGCAGGTCCCCCCCGGCGCAGTCACGACATTCAGATTTAGTGCTTTGTCAGCGGCCGCTTACGTGCAGCGGAGGACAGGTGCGGAGGAGAAAACACTCGCCGACCCGGCGCGGCGCGGCTGCTGCCCGTTGCGTGGCGGCCGGCCGTCTCCTCTAATTCGCCGTCTCCGATCGTCGAATAATTGCCAGCGCCTGATGGTTTCGGCGGCAATAATCGATTGCCTCATCAGGACGACGCAGCTAGTGGTGAAACGCACCTTCGTGAATGTCAGTCAGCACTAACTTTCCTACCTTCGTCTTTCGTGTGGAAACACGAAATATTTACATCGGTCGACAGGCGCTGGTAGCTGCCCGACCCCAGGGCATCGGTTGAGAAACAAATTTCACAAGCATCCGGCCCACATATTCACACGGATGTTTCTCTACACGTAAGAGCAGAGCATACAGTTAACGAGGTTTGTTTTCTGAATAAAACCGTCTAGATCGCTTAGATAACATTCCTTCGACATTCCTGAAATCATTCCAGAAGTTGCAACCCACCGACCTATCTATTTGATGTGTAAAATTTATGAGACAGGAGTCATAGCATCAGACATTCGGAAAAATATCGTCCACTCTGTCCCGAATACAGGAGGGGCAAATAAATGTGAGAACTTTACCATAGACAGCTTAATGTCTCAGGAAACCAAGTTGCAGACAGAGGCAATGCACCGAAGGATACTAAAGAAGGCGGCCAAAGTGGCCGAGCGGTTCTAGGCGCTTCAGTCCGGAACCGCGCGACTGCTACGGTCACCGAATCCTGTCTCGGGCATGGATGTGTGTCATGTCCTTAGGTTAGTTAGGTTTAAGAAGTTCTAAGTTCTAGAAGACTGATGACCTCAGCCGTTAAGTCCCTTAGTGCTCAGAGCCATTTGAACCATTTTTGAATGCTAAAGAAAATAGAGAATCTGTTAGATGGTGGTCAGTTTGGCATCCGGAAAGGTCACTGCAAGATGTTCAAACAATCTGAGAAGAACAGGAGTAAGGTGTAGAGTGACAATCGTTACGGAGCGCACGTGCTGCATGTAACAAATTATGTGAAAACGCAGCGCGCAGAATCTTGGTTCGTGGCGAGGGGGGGGGGGGGGGGGCGGGTGGGGAGGGGGGAGGGGGGAAATGGACGGGCTTGGTGTTCGGTTTGTGTTTCAGTTGGGAACACGGGCTAACAAATGGCCAGCGGCATTTTGCATAGCCATTCGTACATCCGTTCTACTGCAGCTACGTTAACAGTATATTAAGCAAGATTTGAAGGACGAATCGGAGCTGACACCCAGACAAGGTGTGTGAATCGATTAATTTCTTTTGAAAAAGATTTTAATTGGGTTGAAATTGATGCTCAGCTAATGGCGCCATTTGTATTTGTACTGTTCGGATATACGTGCAAAAACACCCTCGCACGTAATTTACGTGCAGAAACAGTCACCATTCAATACCGCTGGAATGAGGCGAGGTTGATGGTTCAAATTTGGTCCATCGGTGTATCCAACCTTGGTCTAACATAAGTTTTGAGCGTTTGTAAGAATCTTGCTTCGGCTGGATTTTACGTGCAAAAATCACGATCTTGTACATTTTCTTACGCGTGTCCTTTTGTGTTTAAAAATTGTGTGAATCGCTTCAAGTTTTATAAGGAGGTAGACAAATACATATAATTAATGGTCTTCCTGTTAATCTGCAAAAACTTTATCCTTTTCCACGATATAAAATTGCACAGATGGACGCAAAACGCGCTTTTATGCGAGTCGCACGTGTTGAGACGGTTTAATGTGATACAGATAATGAAAAATATTTTCTTGCGGCAATTATAAAAAGAGTTTTCAAAAATCTTCCATCGTTCGGGTTTTACGTAAGAAAAATCTGTTTTCACATAAAACTGTGTTTCGTAGATATGCGATTCATTTTAAGCTATGCATTTGAATATAATTGAAAAAAATCTCGTTATTACAGTTGATTATTGTTTCGGTGTTTATACGTTAAAGATTTAATTCACGACTGGCCCAAAAATCAGCGAAAAATCTTTGGACGAGCTAAACAACGGATGTACTAAAGAAAAATTGTGCCACCCCTGAACGAAACGATATACTGTTTATGGGACATTTAAATGTTTATCGATAACCATGCAGAAACTCAAAAATCATACAAAAATAATTGTTAGAGGAAAGATCACCTTATTTCCGACCGAAGGAAGATGTTTTACTGCCTTTTCTTCAAAAACTTCACGATGCCATCTTGTAGGAAATTTTTTTCGGACAGAACAAAATCAGTTGTCCTACAGTATCGAAAAGCTGACAGAGGAGAATATAGGAATGCGAGATATTCATTTAATACGAGACACCACCTAGGCAGTCGACATCTATCGTATTACTCCAAAACTAACGTCCACGTTCCTGCCAACATTTGTGTAGTCGTGTGTGTCTCTTACAGCACTTATCCATTGTCGGCCGGGTGTTTAGCATTCCGGAGCACGGCAAAGTTTTTGTACCGTACATTTTGGCAGTAGATTTCCATCCGACATGTTAGAAATACAGTATAAAGTTCAAATTACGTTTGTAATATGTAATTTCAACGCGCATTTGTTCTGTATTTTATTCTAGCCTAAAACATAAGCTTTCCGGCAATATGAGATACCAAGTAGGTAGTACTATGGGACACTGTCTCATATTTGTATCTTATACTGTAGCCTATACTTAAATCATTTTTGTTTGGATTTTATTAACGAACTAAGTTCATTACGCTTTAGTATTAGTTAATAAATTAACTGCTGTGTTTCTTTGTACAAGTACGTAAGGAAATTTAGCGAAGTCCAAAGTATTAATTTATCTACAAAAAATATATGTCCTACGTTTTCGCTTTTATGATGTCGAGAACTAAAATTTCCAAAGAAAAGAAAGGCTCAAGGGAAATCCATAATAAAGAAGATATGATAAGAGGTACTGAAGCCATTAGAAGTAAAACGTGCTACTATCTGAAAGCAGCAAAAATGTTCAGTGTACCACGATCCAAGCTTGCTCGCATAACTTCTAAGGTAGGTTGCATAACATATTTATGAAACACTCAACTCTACGTAAGCGTCGCATCCAAAGCGGATAGCTGGTGTTTTACAGATTCAAGAAATGTACAGCAAATAGATACGTGTAGTCATACCATTTTATTTTGGATTTCTTTACTCGTACTTTGTAGCTGATGCTTTATTTGTATTTTGTAATTGACGGTATTTTCTAAACACGAAACTTGGGAGATAAAGAGTTTTAACAGAATTTTATATTTTAATTATTTCGTTTTTATTCTATAAAGAAAATATTATTTCCATTACACTAAGGATCTGAATCAATCTGGAAGACTGAAAACATATTTTGCTTCTGCAGACCAACTTGAGGACCTATTGGTAGCTTACATATTAGAAATGGAGTCAGCATCTTACGGCGTAACTAACAATGACATCAAAATAATGGCGTGTCAGCTAGCAGTACGAAAATGGATAAAACATCCTTTCTCAAACGAAAAAGCTCGGAGAGAATGTATCGATCACCTTCTAACTCGTCACAAAACAAGGCTCACCCTACGAAGATCTTGTGGCTCATAATTACAATCCAGATCTTGTATACAATATTGATCTGCGTAGTTCAGTCAAGACTTTCAAAGGTCTGTGGATTCAAAGGTAAACGAGAGAAATGCATACGCAGGACGAGGTTGGTTAGTTACGTGTGTTTTTCGCACGAGCGCTACTGGTGATATTGTGCCAAACTATTGACGATGCATCTTATGGATTCCTTGCCGCTTACTACCCATCAGGTCGGATACGAGCTCCTCTCTTCACGAAATGGATCCAGCACTTACGAAGCAAAGTGAAACAAACTAACGAAACTCCTGTACTTAGCTGACCATCACGTTCGTACCAGGAACATAGGCGTAATTGAACTAGCCAGAAACAATCACGTATCAGTTGTCTCGCTGCCACCACATACGACGTACAAATTTCAGCCACTGGACAAAACATTCATGGGTCCTTTGAAGTCTTGTTATAGCGAAGAAGTTTGTCTGTTTCGTCGCGTTGAGAGCATTAAGTCCATTCGATATTGCAGAATTGCTAGGAAAAGCTTAGGTGAAGCGGCAAACTGCTGAAATCGCCATTAATGGAATCCTTGTGATAGGAATTTCTTCCTGTTTATGTAATGTCACGTAGAAGAAGGTGTAATTATATGAATGACGGACACTAACTTCACTTAACGAAGGTTTATTCAGCATTTGCACATACAAGAGCGCGGAGCGAACTGCCTCCGGCCATAACAGACACAGTATTTATACGGCTACAGAACATTCCAGTACAATGATTCTTGGCATTTGTGGATACTTCTGAAATGTACTCGAACGGAATATAGAAATTAGAATTATACAGTCCATATGAGTTTTGAACTCACAACCCTCCATTGAACGGTTTAGTATCATAACCACTACACCACCGTGCCATCCAGCTTCTTCTGCGACATTGCTCCCTCCCTAAGTGAACAGCGTCTCGGTGTTACGTCCTCCTAGTCCGGGAACGAGTCATCGGTCCTGCATATTCCGATTCCTGATGACTGATTCTCGCTATGGTGCTAATTTTAGAACTTCTTTTGCCCTGTGTGGCAGGGTCCTTATAGGGCTTCATTCGAAGGACGTGGACCGAATCTCTGATCTTTCATCGTCTTGTGTCGGGGTCGAAATCTTCAACTTCATAAGTAACATCACACAACTGTCCTACAACCTTATAAGGTCCAAAGGAGCGCCTGAGAAGCTTCTCAGAGAGACCAGTCTTCCGAACAGGAGTGAAGATCCAGACGAGGTCACCAGGCTGGTAGACAACAGGGCGGTGGCTCGCGTCGTACCTTCCGCGATCGCTTTTCTTGAGCCTGCAGCGTGAGGAGTCGAGCTAATTTGCGAGCTTCCTCAGCTCTGGTTAACACCTGGCAGATGTAGTCGGCAAGGATGTAACGGAAACACGGTGTCCATCGTCGTAGTCGCCTCACGCCCATGCACCAGGAAAAATGGCGTAAATCCTGTGGTGTCTGGTTTGGCGGTGTCATAGGCAAACGTCACGAAAGGTAGCACCTCATCCCAGTTGCCCTGCTCAACCTTGTCGGCCAAGGTCTTATTAAGGCGTTCAGTAAGCCCGTTAGTTTGCGGGTGGTAGGCATTCGTCATGTGATGAGTAATGTTGCAGTTGCACCGACGGTTTATCCCTGTCACAAGATTCGATTGAAAAACTAATTTGGCCAACTCGAATGCTTCGGCTGTTTTCACGGCTTTTGTAATGGCATAGCGTGTCAGATAATCAATGCAAACAATAATCCATCTATTGCCACTAGCAGACGTTGGAAATCGTCCGAGGAGGTCAATCCTAACACAGTGGAAAGGTATTTCGGCTGGCGGATTTGGTATGAGTCGGCCAGGTGGTTTCTGAGGAACTGCGTTTCTCCTCTGGCACTCTCGACAGTGCGACACATAGTGACGGACACTCCTAAATAAACCTGTCCAGAAAAATCTCTTGCGGCTTCTGTAGTATGTCTTAATAAATCCTAAATATCCGGCCTCAGTTGTGTCATGGAATTTCTGTAGATCTAAGCGCATGTGTTTAGTAATCAGTCGTAGCCACCTCTATCCAAACGCATCAAAGATTTTCTTGCAAAGTAATCCATTAACTACCTTAAATTGTCCTTTCACATCCTCTGACCGATTTAAGGCAAGCATAATTTGAGATATCTTGGCATCCTTCTTCCGCTCAGCAGAAGTGCAGCGAGACAGTCACTATCTTCATCAAAGTCTTGATGGTCTTACACAGGGTTTCTTAAGAGACGGTCGACATCTTGGTGTTTTCATCCACTTTTGTACACTATGGTAATGTCATGATCCTGAAGATGTAGTGCCCAACTGGCGAGTCGTCCTGTTGGATTCTTAAGACCTATCAACCAACAAAGTGTATGAAGGTCTGTAACAATAGTGAATGGCCTTCCATAGAGATACTGTCGAAATCTGCACATGGCCCACATCACAGCAAGATATTCTCTTTGTGTAGTTGAGTACTTTCTCTCGGCTTTTGTAAGTGTCCTAGAAGCATAGGCTACAACATTCTCTTTTCCATTAGAAATTTGCACCAGAACAGCACGGATCCCATACCCACTGGTATCTGTGTGTAGTCCCGTAGGTGCTCTCTCATCATACAGACCAAGTAAAAGGTCAGTCACAGCTTTTCGCAGCACATCGAAACAATCTTGTCGAGCACCACCACAGATAAATTTAGCATCAGCTTTTAACGACTCCTTGAGTGATAGGGCTTTGATACAAAAGTCTTTGATAAAACGATGGTAATAAGAACATAATCCGAAGAAAGCTTCTCACATCTTAAAATGGTTCAAATGGCTCTCAGCACTATGGGACTTAACATCTGAGGTCATCAGTCCCCTAGAACTTAAAACTACTTAAACCTAACTAACCTAAGGACATCACACACACCCATGCCCGAGGCAGGATTCGAACCTGCGACCGTAGCGGTAGCACGGTTCCAGTCTGAAGTTCCTAGAACCGCTCGGTCACTGTGGCCGGTTTCTCACATCTCTAGTACTTTTAGGGATAGGAAATTCCGTTATAGCTCTCACCTTTTCTGGGTCTGGCCGCACACCTTCGTTTGACACAAGGTGTCCAAGTATTTTGATTTCTTTTACTCCAAAGAGACACTTTTTTGGATTAAGTCTGCCTTGTTGGAGACACTTAAGAACGGCTCTTAGTCTTTTTATATGTTCATCAAGTGTCTATGAGAACACTATAATGTCATCTAAATAACAAAGACGCATTGTCCACTTCAGGCGCCTTAGAAGATTATCCATCATCCGTTCAAAAGTTGCTGGTGCATTACACAAACCAAACGGCATTGCCTTAAAGTCATACAGGCCCTCAGGGGTGATGAATGCAGTTTTCTCATGATCAGCCTCAACTACTTCGATTTGGCAGTATCCCGAGTACATGTCGATGGTTGAGAAAAACTTAGCCCCCTTCAGAGAATATAGTGTATCGTTAATTCGTTGAAGAGGGTAAACATCCTTTATAGTTATCTTATTAAGCTTCCTGTAATCAACACAAAAGCGCCAACTGCCATCCTTCTTCCTGACGAGGACCACTGGTGACGACTATGGGCTCTGCGAAGGCTCAATGATGTCATTCTTCGTCATTTTCTCTACCTCGTTACGCATTATTCAACGTTCCGTTGCTCACACACGGTATGCTCTCTGGCTTATTGGTTGATGGTCTCCAGTGCTAATCCGGTGCTTCACCGTCGATTTGTCTAATCTGCTCTTCACCTGTGGATTGAAGCATTCAGAGAACTCTTGAAGAATGACAAGTAGCTTCTTCTGTTCTTCCTTAGTGAGATCTGCTGATAGTCGAGCTAGAAGATCTTGTCTCGTAGTGGTAGCGCTAATTTCGGCCACAGACTTGGCATGGGAAGTTTCTATGACGCTCAGCTGTTCTTCAATTAACGGCTCAGCTTTTGCTACGCACATGTGTCTTGGAAGGATCTGCGGTTCTCGGCGACAGTTAACTATCCACAATTCACTGAATCCGTTCTAAAAACGAGACGACAGAGGCTGGGATGACCACGTTATTCTTCAGTGATATGCTTCTCTTACATTCCACTACAGGATCCACGAGTTGAAGCATGGCATGACACGTGACACTTACCTTTCCAGCGGTGACTGCAGGAATGATCGCTTCTTCCAGCACACGTAGTCTCCACATCTTCCTGTCCACAGTATCTCATCTCGTCTAGCATAATCTCCGGGCGACCACAATCTTTAATTGCCTGAGAATATTTCAAAAAGTCCAATCCGAGAATGGCCTTATGGCTACAGCCTTGTAAGACGATGAATTCTAAGGCCTGTGTATGGCCACTTATACTCACGCGAATGGTGCATCTTCCTATAGGTTTTACATATTTCCCATTAGTCACCTTCACCAGAGATGTTTTGCTGTCGACAAATACGGTTTTCTGCAACTGGCGAGGGTACTTCTACGAAATGACCGAATATGATGCTCCAGAGTCCACAAGAGCTTGACCTGGTCGGCCATCTATGAGGATATCGACGTAGTTTCCTATCATTTTTGTGGTGATGCACGGCGGAGGATTTTTCTCTTCGGCGGCTTCACCTCCAAGGAAGCTCGCACCCTTTAGTTTTCCAGGTTGCACGGCTAGGCGATCAGCTCGAGCTTCTAAACGGCGATGGAGACCTTGATCGGCGTGTTGGGGAGCGTCCGCTCCAGCGGCTAGCTTGCGGCGATGGTGACCTACATCGTCCTGCATCCACATCTTCTTGTTCATCTTCGTCGTCCCGGAGTTGTCAGCTAAGATCGGTCTGCTGTCTTCTGGCGCGGGCGTCGTCAGATATCATTGGCCTTTCTCGACAATAGCGCACCACATGTCCCGGTCGTTCGCAGTGGAAACATACTGGTTGGTTATCCTGGGTCCTCCAGACGTCAGTCTTCTTTGGTGCCTAAACAGGTTCCTCATGCGCCATTGTGGGAACGTAACTCCTTCTCGGTCTCGACTTTTTCACCGTTTTAAAGGGAAATGAAAGACGAGAGATTGGGTTCAATGTCTGTTCCGCTTCCTCTCTTACGACCTCTAGAAGCGTCTCGGTTTTTTGCTCGCCGTGCAATCCAAGTGCCTTCTGAACTTCCTCTCTCACTATCTGACGAAGAACACTTGTGAAATCACTTGCTTGCTCCATCACAGACACCGATACTACGTTTGGAAGCCGTTCGAACTTCTTACGTGTTATTCTTTTTTATTGCATTGTCTCGATATACTGGCACTATTTTATGAAGTCGTCTGCTGTCGAAACCTTCAGGAGTAGGGCTTGATACATGTCCTCAGCAACACCCTTCATGAGATGTGTAACCTTATCTTCCTGCTTCATTCTAGGATCCACTATTTTACACAGCTCCAAGACGTTTTGAATGTAGTATGGCGTCGTTTCTCCTGGACGCTGTGCCCTGCACTTTAATTTATCTTCAGCCTTGCACTTCCGTTGTTGTGTGTCGCCGAAATACTTGCACAGTTCCGCCTGGAATACTTCCCTGCTTGTGAACTTCTCCTCCTTGTTCTGATACCATTGCTTGGCAGTGCCCTCTAAGTAGAAAAACACGTTAGCGAAACACACGGTGTCATCCCATTTGTTAAATTTGGCTATACGCTCATATACCTTCAGCAACTTGTTTGGATCTTGGCCATCGTCACCAGAGAACCCGGAAGGATGTCTCATGTGGTGGCACACAGTTGCTGTCATCGTAACGTCCTCTTCTTCTTCTGTCGCCGGTAGATTGCGATCTGTTGAATATGGCTCGAATTCGGGTTTCTCGCCACGTAAACGGCGGCTCTGTCGTGGCCTGATGGGAGCCACTGTGTCGTCGATAATGTGCGCTATCACAAGTTCCAGTACCCAGCGCCTCCACCAGAATAATGTCACGTAGAAGAAGGTGTAATTAGATGAATGACGAACACTAACTTGACTTAACGAAGTGAGAGAAACGGCAAAGGAGTCTGAAATGCAGGTGAATGGAATGGATAGCGTCTTGAAAACCAATTATGAGATCCAACAAACGTAAAACATTAGTCGAACTAAATTAGGAGATGATGGGGAATTAGATTAGAAATTGGGATACTAAAAGCTGTAGATGTATTTTGGTACTTCGGTAGTAAAACTGCTAACGCTGACCACAATAGAGAGAAAATAAAGCGCTGACATTAAGAAAAACAATTCAGAAAAAGGAAAACTGCAAAATCGATTTAAACGTAATGTAGTCTTTTACATAGTTACTCGCAGTGTAGTCTTGTGTGGAAATCAAACTTGGGCGAGAAGATGGTCAAACAAGAAGAGAATAGAAGCTTTCGAAAAGTGGAGCTACAGATGACTGCTCTGTATTAGAAGGTGGCGCACGAAATGTGTCACCAATTGTTTCGTACATAATTTGCGCACTACATATCTCGTTGAACATCTCAACAGCAGTAGCAGTAGAACTTGGAGAAAAAAAAATGAGTTATCGAACGACGCGTAATTCACGATACCGTCTCTATGAGACTTGTATTTACAACATGACCGACAAAGGACGACTAACAACGCAGCAGCGATCGGCAGGTGTGTTGCTTTTTCGCGAACGGAAAAGTCCTACTGTGTCTCGGAGGCCAGTTTAGCGCACAGGCAGTTCGATCAGTTTGAGGGGGAAACTTGAATACTGGAAGCGAAGCGGCCTCGGCTGAAGCCTGGTTGTTCGCCGGAGAACACTGAAGAGGTGCGGGAAAAACTGCAGGGCAGCTGGACAGGTCACGGTTGTACCAGGTGACCTCTGGTCACGAGTTCACCGCGCAACACAAGCCGCTGGGACTGCTGCTTACCCACTGGAGCAAACTCTAAACCGTGTTTGGTATCCAGAAAAGATACGTTTTCATTAGGGCGGTGAGCTTAACAAACAAATTGTACACTTTTGGGATGGCGAAAAGCTGCAAGGGTTATAGTGTGGGTCGCAATGTCCACTCACGAACTTACTGGGTCTTCTTTCTTTCAAGAAATCGTGAACAGTGTGCGCTATTTGAACATGCTCCGCATTACCCTCTCTGTACACCTTCTTGACACTGCGTTGGCCTTCAACACGCAGTGGTTCATGCAAGACGGAGCAAGACCACATACTGCGATCACTGTATTGGATTTCTTACTCGAGTGTTTCGACATGTGGGTGATTTCGTTCACATTTAAAGATCGCTTCAATGACAGACAGTTTTGGCCGTCCCCCCCCCCCCCTCCCTCCCTCAATAGTGCAGATCTCAACCCATGCGACTTCTTTCTTTTGGGGCTACCTAAAGGAAACAATTTTGCCGGAACGCGCTTGTGACTAAATGGAGCTCAGGTGCCTTATTCTTCAAGCTTGCAGTAAAATCACGGAAGACATGTGGAGTTATCGCTAACGTCAGTGTTCATGTGAAGGTAATTGGGAATCAAAATGGGGGACATATTGAGCCATTGCTGAGTTAGAAAAATTCTCCACTGAGTGTTCCTTTGAGTTTGTTAATTCAAAAAACAAAACGGTGATACATTTCGTGCGCCACCCTGTAGATTGGTAGATGTGGTAGGTAACTAATGATGAGATGCTGAACACAACTGGGGAAAAAAATAAAATTTACAGAAAAACATGACTAAAAGAGGAGAACGCTGATGGAGCACATCCTCAGCCATCTGGGGATCGTCAGTTTGGGAGTGAAAATTGTAAAACGAGACTAAACCATGGTTACAGTAAGCACCTTCAAATGGTTGTGGGGCACGGTGGATTCACAGAGATGAAGAGGCTTGCACAGGATTGAATGGCGTGGAGACCTGCAACAACTCCTGACTGAAGATCACAACAACTACAACAACGGAAATGTAGGCTCCAGGGAGTGCAGATAATTTGGAGATGAAAGTTAATCTGAAATTCGTTTTATAGTTACAAATAATGTGGTCACTGATGTCTTCTGCCAGTAAAAAGATATTGTCAGTATTACACTCTGTTGCTGGCCAACGTAGGGTTTGGCAACCACGAAGACAAGCAGTACAAACTCTCGTCGCGTGCGGGCGGGCAGTATCTTGCTGAAATTCAATCCCAGGATGGCTCGAGGAGCAACGAAAAGGGCTTAGAATATCGTCGATGAACTGCTGCGATGTAAGGGTGGCACGAATGACAACCGAAGGTATCCTGCTACGAAAAGAAATAGCGATCGATACACATCTTGGTTGTCGGGGCGTTTGGCGGACGACAGCCAGGTTGGTATCCACCGCTGTCTGGGGCGCCGCAGACGCCGGTCATCGGAGCCCAGTGGTAATCGGGAGTCACCAGTGAAGACAATTCTACTCACGTCCGTGAGATTCCATGCGGAAGACGTGTTTGGAGACACCCCGGACAATGATGGGATACTATCCCAACTGTCAAGCGCCATACGGCCCGGTAACCGGGAGTCACTGTGTCTGCAGTGCCATCTCTTTTCATAGCAGGACGCTTACGGTTGACATCCGCGGTACCGTAGTAGCACAGCGGCACCTGTTTGCTGCGCTTCATGCAAGCTGTCCTGGTCTTACATTTCAGCAAAATAATGCCCGTCCGCTCAAGACGAGAGTTTCTACTGCTTGTCTTGTTGGACGATGAACCCTACGTTGACCAGCGAGGTCGCCGGATTTCTCGCTAATGGAGAATGTTCGGAGTGTTCTGGGCAGAGGATTTTTACGAGCTAATGAGCAAATTGGTCAGAATTTGGCACTGCGTCGCTCAGGAGGACAGCGAGTAACTGTAACAATCGACGTCAAACTCACTAACTGCCTTCATAAGTGCCACAGGTAGACCAACGCGTTGTTAATTTGCTCAGCTTGTGAAGCTCTTCCTCTTGAAATAAACATCCAGTTTTTCTGAAATCGTAATCGTGTATTTTGCCAGTCATGTGCATCGCATCTACAGATCTCCATCCCATTCGGGTAACTACATCGTGATGTGTTGTTTTTTCGTCCTACAGACTATATATTTTCTTACATGCTAGTGTATTTCTCCCACCTGTTGTCAGTAACAGGTAGGTATTGATGAAGGTGAAGGCCGGAGGTGAGGTATGAAAAACAGAAAGTCGCAACGGGGCTGGAGGAGGCCAGGCCCCTCCCCCTCTCCGTATACTTGTCTCTGCGTTCCTGGCTGGCGGCAGTGTTGACTGCGATACGCCAGTCTGTGGTTAGGAATGCGCGCTCGGAATCCGGCTATTGCCGTATTGGCAGCCCGTAATGACGGGGCTGTTGCGCTTATATGCAGATGGAATCCCAGCGCCCTTGAGCAGAACGGCTCTCTGAAATCTCTACCGACCATCCACTCGGCAGTAAAACGTGGATAATCGCCTTGGTCGTGTTCCAAGACTCCGGAGGATTCAAAGGCGTACGTCAGGTTGCGACCGAGCCGGCCGCTTGTTGATCGCTGGCAAGCCTTGGCTACCTGTAAGGCTCAATAGTTGAAAGGGATTGTGAGGAGACGAGCGGCCGACTGCTATTTTACAGGAAGACATCGAGGGAAGTACTGCGAGCCTCTACTTACAAAAGAGACGCCCTACTGTACGTCTATGCGACATACAAAAACCTTGTTGTAAGTTTCACGTATCTGGTAAAGCAAATACTAACTAGGCTGTTCTTGCAAAAAAAAAAAAGAAAAAAAAAAGCACTTACAGTATATTAGACACGACTTTGAACCTGCAACTTGCTTCTGTTCCAAACGGAACTGACGTAAGAAACGCCTCATTTTGCGGATGTGAACTGCCAGTTCTCCTCTCCTCTTACCAAACAGCTCAATGTGTGTGACGACAAAGAATATACATGTCATTGCTACTTGTTCCATTTTAAGCTGTGCTCTTAGGTTTCTGCCTAACCCACACACTCTCATATCGTGACATACTCGGGAATAAACAGCCAAATATTAATTTCATTCTCAATGTTCTAGTCAGACGGACAAACAAATACCATCGAATATTGCAGAACATACTTGCAGTACATTTATAACTATGTGTTGACAACGCTGAAATGTGTCCCCAATGAAATTTTCATTCTGCAGCCGAGTGTGAGCCGATGTGAAACTTCCACGCAGATTAAAACTGTATGCCACACCGTCACTCGAAGTCGGGACCTCTGCCTTCCTGACAGAAGGCTAAACGGGCCATCCTCATCGCTCGGCTACCGCAGTTTCAATGTACCAGGAAGTTTCGGCAGTAAGATGAAAAACCAGATACATCCGTACATTGCTAGACACGAACTTCTGAAACTACTTCGTACGGCGTTGTAATAAACGACTTTACCTAATACGCGACATCGTAGTCGTGTATTGTTGGTCTTTTATCCTGTATATCATCATATATGACGTACATTCATTTGGATGGGTTCGTCAAGAAGCAAAACTGGCGCATTGGGGGGACTGAGAATCCGCATTTCGCGTTCGAGAAATCTCTTCAACGTCAACGGGTGACTGTACGGTGTGCAATGTCCAGTCACGGAATAATCGGTGAGATATTCCTTGATGGCACCGTGACTTCCGAACGATACGTGGTTTTGCAAGATGATTTCATTCCTGTTATCCAAAGCGACCCTTGTCTCGACAAGATGTGGTTCGTGCAAGACGGAGCACTTTGGCAACGGCATTCTGGCACTAGGGTACCCAGAGGCCTCGATCGGCCCCCACATTCTCCGAATCTGATCCGAAGAATGTGATTTATTGTATCAATCTATTTCAACAGTGATTCATAGAAATGTACAGTTATTTTGGACATTTATCGAAAACATTTTATACTTTTTTGGCAGGTTACCAATACACAGCGTCACCAGTTCAGATCCGGCCCGACTGTCTCGGTGGACAGTAAGAGAAGACTCAAAGCAATGGCTGAATAACAGCCAGGCATAGGTACGGCGGGGGTACTTTAGTTCCGTGCCACCCTCCGACGGTGGAAGGACAGAGCAGGGGTGCAGCAATGCGCCGACTCTATGGTCAAGGAGAAAAGTTTCTGGGCGTGAAAAGGCCACTGCTAGTGACTGTACGAAACGGGCAGAAACACGTGGCCGTATTGGGCCTATCGTCAGTCACAGCCCAAATCCGAGTCCTCCAGGATGGTGAGCGGAACAGGGTGTCGGTGCCAGCGCCGTGGAACTGTAGTGCCAATGGTTTGCCGATTTTTCACGGAGGACGTCCACTTTTCTGTAAAGTTTGCGAGCCTTACGGCGAATGGTCGTCTTGAGAAGGGCTCTATTTGTCTCCTCATCCAGGGTGACAATCCCGGTGAGCGGAGGGGCGTGAAGACTCCACCTGAGAACTTTATTCTGTAGGCGCTGGAGCGTCAGCATCCGGGACTTACTAATTATGGCCCACGCAGAGGAACCATACGTTAGTGAGGGTAGGATGTCGGAGTGATGCCCCCAGGAGCTCGGCATTCAGGTGCCGGGTACGGGCTTGGCGACCCCCGGGTTCCTGAGCTGGGGACTGCTAAGCGCCGCCGGTCCCCTGTCACTGTAAACTCTGAGCACACTTCAGCGACCACCGTGGGGCGCGGCGGTGGAACGTTGTGTGTCTCAGGGAATGGGGATCTTGGCTTGACCGCCCGGATCGCGAGGATGGAATAAACCTCTATAAAGAACCCCTCAATCTCAGGGTGTGCTGTGCGCTGATGAGATGCATGGCTGTTGAGGTGGAACAGTCGTTAGCGGGCAACCTTGGGGAACCTGCCGCAACTCAGTTGTATAAGGCTTACCTAGGCACGTGGGGCTCTGTCTAGGTGGACTTCTAGTTCCCTAAGTACTCGTGGGACCGAGATGGATCCTTCGAAATCCTCTTTTCTTCCTCCCAGCGGAAAGGGTGGGCCGCTGGAAGGTTCTAACACCCAATCTCTTAAGAGTGACTCCGGCACTTCTTTGACAAGTCCAGTCTTAGGTAACAGAATGCATTCTGGTAATCAGAATGTGTTTCGCATTGTGAAACGGAAGGAGGGTAGTTTCGAGAAGGTTTCGACCTTCTATATACAAAAGGGTATGGGGGGAATTTGTGGCTCCTTAAAATCGGTGAAGCAGTTACGTAATGGGACCTTGCTAGTGGAAACTTCCACTTCCCAGCAAGCAACTAACCTCCAGTCTGCTAAATGCCTTGGAGAGTATGCCGTAGACACTGAACTGCACAGCACCTTGAACTACAGCAAAGGTGTTGTGACATGCCGGGATCTAGTTGACATTCCCAAGGAAGAATTGCAACGTGAGTGGGCTCCGGAAGGTCTCGTTGATGTCCAACATATCATGAAGAGGGTTGATGGCAATCTTGTTAAATCCGACTCCTTTATTCTGACCTTCAGTAACACGAAACTTCTTTAACATGTTAAATCTGGCTTCCTTCGCCTTAGTGTGAGGCCTTATTTCCCGATCCCAATGCGCTGTTTTAAATGCCAGCGTTTTGGGCATACCACCTTAGGATGCAAAGGCGAAGCGACTTGTGGCAACTGTGGTAAGGCTGCTCATGAAGGAGTTGGTTGCTCGTCTCCAGCCAAATGTATCAATTGCTCTGGGAACCACCCTTTTTGGAGTAGGCACTGCCGAATATTTTTAGAGGAACGCAAAGTCGAGGAAATAAAAACAACCAAGCGTATCCCCTATGGTGAGGCCAAAAAGATCTACAAGTCGATGCAACATCTTTTGCATTCATGGTACAGAAGCCTACTGCAAAAGCCGATGCCTCAACACAGACAGAGGTGGTGAGTGTTGGCACTAACACCTGCAGCTGTCAGTGCACTTGCAACGCAGCCAGCGTTTCAGAGCCGGTAGCCCCTACTCGAACGGCAGACAAAGGTACAGTGGCGAACTTGGGCCAGCCCTTGGCGCCTCCAACAGCTGAGGCTGTTCCGAAGCCCAGTACAGCCATTCCCCCTCCCACGTCGGCTCCCCCAAAGCCCACCAAACTGCAGAAAGCTCCCGTACAGCAGCAACAGCGGGTCAAATCCCGTGGTAAACCGTCTGATCATGCAGATGTTGCTTTACGTGTGGCTTCATCTGATTCTTCCCCAGAGTTGATGGAATTCGACGTATGTGTGGGACAATCATCTCGCCCCACGCCTGCCCCTCCACCTGCTGCAGTCTCCCCGCCCCGTAAGAGAGATCATAGATGGCTCCCATCCTTCAGTGGAACTTGCTAGGGTTCAGGACGCATGTGGAGGAACTTTGTCTATTCTCTCATGGTAGACCACTATGTCTGTGTCTCCAAGAGACTTATTTCCATCCATCATACTCCCCTGAGCTACGAGGCTATACGCTCCACAAAAAGGACGACCTGCGTGGAGAGAGAGCTAGAGGAGGCGTAGGTATTTTCGTCAGGACGGACTACCACTCCTCGCCTCTCTCGCTTACGACGACTTTACAGGCCGTCCCTGTGTCCGTGCACGTGCGTCATCCATTGACTGTATGTTCCCTTTACTTTCCCCCACATGATGCACTTGATGAAGTGGCCCTCTCCGACCTTCTTACACAGTCCCCACCGCCATTCATTATTTGTGGTGATTTTAATGCCCACAATGTGCTTTGCCCCCCATGAACCATGGACCTTGCCGTTGGTGGGGAGGCTTGCGTGCCTCAGCGATACAGAAAGCCGTACCGTAGGTGCAACCACAACGGAGGGGTATCTGTTGAGAGGCCAGACAAACGTGTGGTTCCTGAAGAGGGGCAGCTGCCTTTTCAGTAGTTGCAGGAGCAACAGTCTGGATGATTGACTGATCTGGCCTTGTAACATAACGAAAACGGCCTCGCTGTGCTGGTACTGCGAACGGCTGAAAGTAAGGGGAAACTACGGCCGTAATTTTTCCCGAGGGCATGCAGCTTTACTGTATGGTTAAATGATGATGGCGTCCTCTTGGGTGAAATATTCCGGAGGTAAAATAGTCCTCCATTCGGATCTCCAGGAGGGGACTACTCAAGAGGACGTCGTTATCAGGAGAAAGAAAACTGGCGTTCTACGGATCGGAGCGAACCTACCACAGTAGTACAAGTTTATATGCCAACTAGCTCTGCAGATGACGAAGAAATTGAAGAAATGTATGATGAAATAAAAGAAATTATTCAGATAGTGAAGGGTGACGAAAATTTAATTGTCATGGGTGACTGGAACTCGGTAGTAGAGAAAGAGAGAGAAGGAAACGTAGTAGGTGAGTATGGATTGGGGGGAAGAAATGAAAGAGGAAGCCGCCTGGTAGAATTTTGCACAGAGCATAACTTAATCATAGCTAACACTTGGTTCAAGAATTATAAAAGAAAGTTGTATACATGGAAGAAGTCTGGAGATACTGACAGATTTCAGATATAATGGTAAGACAGAGATTTAGGAACCAGGTTTTAAATTGTAAGACATTTCCAGGGGCAGATGTGGAATCTGACCACAATCTATTGGTTATGAACTGTAGATTAAAACTGAAGAAACTGCAAAAAGGTGGGAATTTAAGGAGATGGGATCTCGATAAACTGAAAGAACCAGAGTTTGTACAGAGTTTCAAGGAGAGCGTAAGGGAACAACTGACAGGAATGGGGGAAAGAAATACAGTAGAAGAAGACTGGGTAGCTTTGAGGAATGAAGTAGTGAAGGCAGCAGACGATCAAGTAGGTAAAAAGACGAGAGCTGCTACAAATTCTTGGGTAACAGAAGAAATATTGAACTTGATTGATGAAAGGAGGAAATATAAAAATGCAGTAAATGAAGCAGGCAAAAAGGAATACAAACGTCTCAAAAATGAGATCGACAGGAAGTGCAAAATGGCTAAGCAGGGATGGCTAGAGGACAAATGTAAGGATGTAGAGGCTTGTCTCACCAGGGGTAAGATAGATACTGCCTACAGGAAAATTAAAGAGACCTTTGGAGAAAAGAGAGCCACTTGTATGAATATCAAGAGCTCAGATGGAAAACCTGTTCTAAGCAAAGAAGGGAAAGCAGAAAGGTGGATGGGGTAAGTATAGGGTCTATACAAGGGCGATGTACTTGAGGACAATATTATGGAAATGGAAGAGGATGTAGATGAAGATGAAATGGGAGATAAGATACTGCGTGAAGAGTTTGACAGAGCTCTGAAAGACCTAAGTCGAAACAAGGCCCCGGGAGTAGACAGCATTCCATTAGAACTACTGACAGCCCTGGGAGTGCCAGTCCTGACAAAACTCTACCATCTGGTGAGCAAGATATATGAGACAGGCGAAATACCCTCAGACTTCAAGAAGAATATAATAATAACAATCCCAAAGAAAGCAGGTGTTGACAGATGTGAAAATTACCGAACAATCAGTTTAATAAGTCACAGCTGCAAAATACTAACGCGAATTCTTTACAGACGAATGGAAAAACTAGTAGAAGCCGACCTCGGGGAAGATCAGTTTGGATTCCGCAGAAATTTTGGAACACGTTAGGCAATACTGACCCTACGGCTTATCTTAGAAGCTAGATTAAGGAAAGGCAAACCTACGTTTCTAGCATTTGTAGACTTAGAGAAAGCTTTTGACAATGTTGACTGGAATACTCTCTTTCAAATTCTGAAGGTGGCAGGCTATTTACAATTTATATAGCAACCAAATGGCAGTTATAAGAGTTGAGGGGAATGAAAGGGAAGCAGTGGTTGGGAAGGGAGTGAGACAGGGTTGTAGCCTCTCCCCGATGTTATTCAATCTGTATATTGAGCAAGCAGTGAAGGAAACAAAAGAAAAATTCGGAGTAGGTATTAAAATCCAAGGAGAAGAAATAAAAACGTTGAGGTTTGCCGATGACACTGTAATTCTGTCAGAGACAGCAAAGGACTTGGAAGAGCTGTTGAACGGAATGGACAGTGTCTTGAAAGAAGGATATAAGATGAACATCAACAAAAGCAAAACGAGGATAATGGAATGTTGTCGAATTAAATCAGGTGATGCTGAGGGTATTAGATTAGGAAATGAGACACATGAAGTAGTAAAGGAGTTTTGCTATTTGGGGAGCAAAATAACTGATGATGGTCGAAGTAGAGAGGATATAAAATATAGACTGGCAATGGCAAGGAAAGCGTTTCTGAAGAAGAGAAATTTGTTAACATCGAGTATAGATTTAAGTGTCAGAAAGTCGTTTCTGAAAGTATTTGTATGGACTGTAGCCATGTATGGAAGTGAAACATGGATGATAAATAGTTTGGACAAGAAGAGAATAGAAACTTTTGAAATGTGGTGCTACAGAAGAATGGTGAAGATTAGATGGGTAGATCACATAACTAATGAGGAGGTATTGAATAGGATTAGGGAGAAGAGAAATTTGTGGCACAACGTGACTAGAAGTAGGGATCGGTTGGTATAACATGTTCTGAGGCATCAACGGATCACCAATTTAGTATTGGAGGGCAGCGTGGAGGGTAAAAATCGTAGAGGGAGACCAAGAGATGAATACACTAAGCAGATTCAGAAGGATGTAGGTTGCAGTAGATACTGGGAGATGAAGAAGCTTGCACAGGATAGAGTAGCGTGGAGAGCTGCATCAAACCAGTCTCAGGACTAAAGACCACAACAACAACAATGTGCTTTGGGATTCTGCAATTACCTGCCCCAGGGGTAGAGCAATTGAGAGGCTTCTCCTGTCATCCTGTGCCTATTTGTTCAATGGAGGACAGAGCACTCATTTCTGCACAGTGACTGGGTCGTTCTCTGCCATTGATCTCTCTCTCTCCAGCTCTTGCCGCCAGTGCTCACTGAGAAGTGGTTGCTGACTTGCTCGGCAGTAATCATTTTCCAATCTGGATTCACCTGCCAGATGGCGTGGGCCCCGAAAGGAGACCACCACGATGGGTATTCAGTGGAGCCGACTGGACACTTTATAGCCAGTTGGCCCAGTTCGAACACTGTGCGAATGTTGAGGCGTGGGTGGATCATATTACCAAAACGGTCCACCACGCCGCTGCAGCATCCATTCCACAGTCCACAGGCCACGGAAGAGGCCTTGATGGAGTGCCGAATGCCGCTCTGCAATCAGGACCAGGCGTGTGGCTCTGCGTTGGTTCCAATGTCGGCCGACTGCTGAGAATCTTGCAGCCTTTCGGGTGGCAAGGGCAAGATGTCACCGCATTATTCGTGAGAGCAAGAAGAGGTCGTGGCATAAGTTCCTGAACACAATTAATCGTTCCACCAAAAGTTACATTGTTTGGGAGACCGTCAGGAGACTTTCTGGCAGAGGAGGGATGTGCCCCGTGGCTGCTGTAATTAAAAAGGCACTCTCCACACGGATCCGCGAGACATTGCCCAGACTATGGCAGCGTATTTTGCCACAGTTACTGCAGCAACCAGTCAGGATCCAGGTTTCCAGCGCCATAGAGCGGTTGCTGAGAGATGTAGTTTGGACTTTCAGTCCACCTCTCACGAAGTTTACAACTGCCAATTTTCTATGTGGGAGCTGGATTCTGCATTGTCTGCAGCTCGTGACACATCCCCTGGTCACGATATGATTCATTACAGTATGCTACGGCACCTCACAATGCGCAACAAAGAAATCCTCCTCGCACTTTTTAATGCCATTTGGGCACTTTCCTGACTCGTGGCGTGAGGCAGTTTTAATTCCTTTTTTAAAACCTGGGAAAGACCGCACGAGCCCGAATAGCTACCGTAGTGTTGCCCTCACTAGTTGCATGGGGAAGACCTTGGAGCGGATGGTCAACCGCCGCCTTGTCTGGATGTTAGAATCCCGGCAACTCCTTAGTCGCTTTCAGTGTGGGTTCAGGAGGTTTCGTTCCACCTTCGATAACCTAGCCCTCCTGGAGACGGCTATACAACAAGCTTTCCTACGCCGTAATCACCTTCTAGGCGTATTTTTCGACATCGAGAAGGCGTACGATACCACTTGGAGGCGTCTCATCCTGGTGCAGCTTCACGAATGTGGTTTTCATGGTTGTCTTCCTCTTTTTATTCAGTCTTTCCTCTCACCACGGTATTTTAGATACCGAGCTGGTGACGTCCTGTCTGATCGCTTTGCGCAGGAGAATGGTGTCCCTCAGGGTAGCGTTTTAAGTGTGACTCTCTTTGCCATCGCTATTAATAGCATTACGTCGATAGTGAAAAGTCCTGTCCAGTGTTCTTTGTTTGTGGATGATTTCTCTTTGTTCTGCTCTTCTTCAAGCCTTGCAACGACAACTCGTCAGTTGCAACTTACGATTAGGCGTTTGGATGACTGGGCGCTGAAGAGTGGTTTTAAGTTTTCCACCGAGAAGTCTGTATGTGTTCTTTTCAACCGTTCTCGTTCGATTTTAACCTTACCTGAGTTGAGGATGAGGGACACTATTCCTACTTTTAAAGACACGGTGAGATTTCTGGAGCTCATTTTGGACTCTAAGCTTACCTGGTTACCTCATCTTAAAGACCTGAAACGACGGTCATTTAAGGCTTTAAATATTTTAAAATGTCTTAGCCACAATACATGAGGAGCTGACAGGATTTGTCTGCTCCAGTTTTACAGGACGTTTGTGCGATCTCGGCTCGATTATGGGTGCACGGTGTATGGGTCTGCGAGGCCTTCTTACTTAAAGATTTTGGACGTCGTGCACCATGAAGGGCTTCGGTTGGCCACTGGGGCATTCCGAACTAGCCCCATACCAAGCCTCTGTGCGGAGGCTGGTGAACCTCCACTTCATCTGCGGCAACGGCTACTTACAGTGCGCCAGGCGTATAAAACTTTGTCCACACCATGCACACCTGCATACCATACCGTTGCTCAGCCTCCTTTGTCACGGCTATCTCATCACCGGCAACGTGCGACGCAGCCCTATGGGATTCGCGCACAGGATTGCCTTGCTGCGATGACTATGGCTGGTCTTCGTGTTTTACGTCGCGGTTGGAGCAGATTTCCACCTTGGCTCCTCCGGAGACCCAAACTTATTTTAGATTTGACTACTTTTAAGAAAGATAGCACACCAGATTTTAGATTCCAATCACTGTTTTTTTAACGTTTTAGATGTGCATCACGGTTTCACCGTCGTTTACACTGATGGCTCCAAACAGGAGAATTTCCTTGGCTGTTTTGTCGTGTTCCCTGATCATGTTACCCGGATTCGCCTCCCTGCTGAATATACCGTTTTCGCAGCAGAGCTCCACGCGATCCTGAAGGCACTGGAGCAGATGAATCGTGTTCGGGGCTATCGATTTCTTCTCTGCTCCGATTCTCTTAGTGCCTTACAATAACTGCAGAATCTGTACCCAACTGAGGAGATGGTCCAGCTGATATATGACCAACCGTACTTGCTCCAACGGCGGTGTAAGGAGGTATCCTTCTGCTGGGTGCCTGGTCATGTTGGCGTATGGGGCAATGAACAGGCCGATCGGGCTGCCAAGGAGGCCTGCAGAGAACAGAATGTGGTCCAGTGTCCTATTCCCTTGCAGTCTGTCGTCTCTGCACTCTACAAGAAGTGCATGGAGTTGTGGGAGGACGAATGGCTGGCGGTGACGGCCAATAAACTGCGGTCGGTAAAGTCAACCGCTCGGCCGTGGCGTTCCTCCTGCCGGTTGCTCAGGCGGGAAGAAGTGGCCCTCACACGTCTTCGGATCGGGCGCTGTCATCTCACACATAGCTTTTTATTACTGCAGGAGGATCCTCCGTTTTGTGATGCTTGTGGTGTGCACATCTCTGTCCGCCACATTTTAACAGACTGCATTTTATACCGTGATGCAAGGGCAGAAGCACAAGTTGATGGGGACTGCCCTGTGTTTTAGCTAACGATGAGACGTGTGTGTCTAGGGTTTTAAAAGTTTGTGATGTTTCTAGACTCTGGCCTGAACTTTTAGGCTGGAGGTTTTAGTGTATTGCAGAGTGGCTGACTCCTCCCTTTTTTCCTTGCAGTCAGCCAGCCACTTCCGTCTGCTACATTGTTTTAGCTCCCTCTACCAATTTCTTCCTGTATTGTCCATGTTTTACTGCTGACGCCCTGCATCATCCTACGCTTCGGTGTGGGTAGGCACATATTTTTCAAAGCTTGTTACCTGTGTCTTATGTTCTGTTTTATATTAGTGCTCTGAGTTTTTTTCTTGACACCCGTCTCACTATGTTACAGAACAGGGGCTGAAGACCTTGCTGTCGTGCGCCAAAAAAACCCTCTACTACTACTACTATGGAGTGATACAGCTGGAGCTCGGTATCTAAATTCAGCACGGCTGGAGAAGAGCGGGTATAAGGCCATTGTCCACTTTAATCCTTTATGGGTGACGTATTCTGCATGGCGGTGGAAGAAAAGTTTCTTATCCAACCAGACCCCGAGATACTTGGTAACTTGGGCCCACGGGACGTGGACGCCCCCGATTGAGATGTTGTTTCGGAGTATAGGGCACCGTTTAGTGAAACACACAGCCATGGTTTTGGAGGCATTGAGGGCCAATTTATTGGAGCGATACCAAGTGACCTTTGCGTCCACTTGCCTTTGGCGTATTGCGCGACATGGCAGTGACGGATGACGGGCATGTCATTGACATAGACATTAAAAAGAAGAGGGGACAGCACAGAGCCCTTAGGGGTACCCATTGATATATGGCATACACCGCTGAACAGCGAGGAAGCTCCTCTGCTGAAGGAAATCATCCACGATCTTAACGTAGATGTCAGGGATGGGCGTTTGCGTGAGCATCTTATACACCAGGTTGTCCTGCTAAATCTTATCATAAGTATTCTGCACGTCCAAGAAGACCGCTGCCGTCGACATGCTGGATTTAACACCCTTGCTGATGTGCTCTGTGATCCAAAGAACTTGCTGTTCAGCAGACAGGTGTGAGGTAAACCCAAATTGTTTGGGACGGATCGTCCCGGCTGTCACCAGAGGCTGGGAAATGCGGTGGTGTATGTTAGATTACCCGTGGTCTAGGGGTAGCGTCTTTGATTCATAATCAAAACGTCTTCGGTCCCAGGTTCGATCTCCACCACTGCCTAAATTTTAATAAATAATCAGCATTGGCGGCCGAAGACTTCCGGCATAAGAAGTCAGCCTCATTCTGCCAACGGCCTTGTCAAAGAGGGCGGAGAAGCAGATAGAGGTTCAGGGCACTCTCTTGTCCTAGGGGTGGGAAATTGCCCCTAAAGGCGGAAGAATCAGCAATGATCAACGACATGAGGATGCAGAAGGCAATGGAAACCACTGCATTAAAGACACGTAACGTGTATCCACAGGACATGTGGCCTGTATTTGAAAAAGTGTCATGATGATCTCTCCATTGGCAAAAGATTCCGGAATAGTCCCCCATTCGGATCTCCGGGAGGGGACTGCCAAGGGGGAGGTTACCATGAGAAAAAGATTGAATAATCAACGAAAGGATAACGTTCTACGAGTCGGGGCGTGGAATGTCAGAAGCTTGAACGTGGTAGGGAAACTAGAAAATCTGAAAAGGTAAATGCAAAGGCTCAATCTAGATATAGCAGGGGTCAGTGAAGTGAAGTGGAAGGAAGACAAGGATTTCTGGTCAGATGAGTATCGGGTAATATGAACAGCAGCAGAAAATGGTATAACAGGTGTAGGATTCGTTATGAATAGGAAGGTAGGGTAGAGGGTGTGTTACTGTGAACAGTACAGTGACTGGGTTGTTCTAATCAGAATCGACAGCAGACCAACACCGACAACCATAGTTCTGGTATACATTCCGACGTCGCAAGCTGAAGATGAACAGATAGAGAAAGTGTATGGGGATATTGAAAGGGTAATGCAGTATGTAAAGGGGGACGAAAATCTAACAGTCATGGGCGACTGGAATGCAGTTGTAGGGGAAGGAGTAGAAGAAAAGGTTACAGGAGAATATGGGCTTGGGACAAGGAATGAAAGAGGAGAAAGACTAATTGAGTTCTGTAACAAGTTGCAGCTAGTAATAACGAATACCCTGTTCAAGAATCACAAGAGGAGGAGGTATACTTGGAAAAGGCCGGGAGATACGGGAAGATTTCAATTAGATTACATCATGGTCAGAGAGAGATTCTGAAATCAGATACTGGACTGTAAGGCGTACCCAGGAGCAGATATAGACTCAGATCACAATATAGTAGTGATGAAGAGTAGGCTGAAGTTCAAGACATTAGTCAGGAAGGGTCAATACGCAAATAAGTGGGATACGGAAGTACTAAGGAATGACGAGATACTTTTGAAGTTCTCTAACGCTATAGATACAGCATTAAGAAATAGCGCAGTAGGCAGTACAGTTGAAGAGGAATGGACATCTCTAAAAAGGGCCATCACAGAAGTTGGGAAGGAAAGCATAGGTACAAAGAAGGTAGCTGCGAAGAAACCATGGGTAACAGAAGAAATACTTCAGTTGATTGATGAAAGGAGGAAGTACAAACATGTTCCGGGAAAATCAGGAATACTGAAATACAAGTCGCTGAGGAATGAAATAAATAGGAAGTGCAGGGAAGCTAAAACGAAATGGCTGCAGGAAAAATGTGAAGACATCGAAAAAGATATGATTGTCGGAAGGACAGACTCAGCATACAGGAAAGTCAAAACAACCTTTGGTGACATTAAAAGCAACGGTGGTAACATTAAGAGTGCAACGGGAATTCCATTGTTAAATGCAGAGGAGAGAGCAGATAGGTGGAAAGAATACATTGAAATCCTCTATGAGGGTGAAGATTTGTCTTGATGTGATAGAAGAAGAAACAGGAGTCGATTTAGAAGAGATAGGGGATCCAGTATTAGAACCGGAATTTAAAAGAGCTTTGGAGGACTTACGGTCAAATAAGACAGAAGGGATAGATATTATTCCATCAGAATTTCTAAAATCATTGGGGGAAGTGGTAACAAAACGACTATTCACGTTGGTGTGTACAATATATGAGTCTGGCGATATACCATCTGACTTTCGGGAAAGCATCATCCACACAATTCCGAAGACGGCAAGAGCTGACAGGTGCGAGAATTATCGCACAATCAGCTTTACAGCACATGCATCGAAGCTGCTTACAAGAATAATATACAGAAGAATGGAAAAGAAAATTGAGAATGCGCTAGGTGACGATCAGTTTGGCTTTAGGAAAAGTAAAGAGACGAGAGAGGCAATTCTGACGTTACGGCTAGTAATGGAAGCAAGGCAAAAGAAAAATCAAGACACTTTCATAGGATTTGTCGACCTGGAAAAAGCGTTCGACAATATAAAATGGTGCAAGCTGTTCGAGATTCTGAAAAAAGTAGGGGTAAGCTATAGGGAGAGACGGGTCATATACAATATGTACAACAACCAAGAGGGAATAATAAGAGTCGACGATCAAGAACGAAGTGCTCGTATTAAGAAGGGTGTAAGACAAGGCTGTAGCCTTTCGCCCCTACTCTTCAATCTGTACATCGAGGAAGCAATGATGGAAATAAAAGAAAGGTTCAGGAGTGGAATTAAAATGCTAGGTGAAAGGATATCAATGATACGATTCGCTGATGACATTGCTATCCTGAGTGAAAGTGAAGAAGAATTAAATAATCTGCTGAACGGAATGAACAGTCTAATGAGTACACAGTATGGTTTGAGAGTAAATCGGAGAAAGACGAAGGTAATGAGAAGTAGTAGAAATGAGAACAGCGAGAAACTTAACATCAGGATTGATGGTCACGAAGTCAATGAAGTTAAGGAATTCTGCTACCTAGGCAGTAAAATAACCAATGACGGATGGAGCAAGGAGGACATCAAAAGCAGACTCGCTATGGCAAAAAAGGCATTTCTGGCCAAGAGAAGTCTACTAATATCAAATACCGGCCTTAATTTGAGGAAATTTCTGAGGATGTACGTCTGGAGTACAGCATTGTATGGTAGTGAAACATGGACTGTGGGAAAACCGGAACAGAAGAGAATCGAAGCATTTGAGATGTGGTGCTATAGACGAATGTTGAAAATCAGGTGGACTGATAAGGTAAGGAATGAGGAGGTTCTACACAGAATCGGAGAGGAAAGGAATATGTGGAAAACACTGACAAGGTGAAAGGACAGGATGATAGGACATCTGCTAAGACATGAGGGAATGACTTCCATGGTACTAGAGCGAGTTGTAGAGTGCAAAAACAGGAAGACAGAGATTGGAATACGTCAAGCAAATAATTGAGGACGTAGGTTGCAAGTGCTACTCTGAGATGAAGAGGTTAGCACAGGAAAGGAATTCGTAGCGGGCCGCATCAAACCAGTCAGTAGACTGATGACAAAAAAAAAAAAAAAAAAAAAAAAAAAAAAGTGATACTCCAGGACCTTCGTCATGGTGTTCAAAAGGCTTATCGCCCTGTTGTTTGTAGGTACCGTAGGGTCCTTACAGGGCTTTGAGATCACAATAAGCATTGCCTGTTTCCACTGTGGAGGGAAAAGGCCACTCTGAAGAAAACAGTTCAGTATCCTGGTGAAATGAACTAGGGGCTTTCGCAGTAGCCAACAGATATGTATTGACGATCCCATCCAGGCCGGGGGCCGAATTACTTCGTTTCTTCTGGAGGATTCAGAGCATTTCCGCTGTGGACCTAAGGCGAGAGGCTGTTTCGGAAGGCAGCTACAGCCCTCCGGATATCTTGGTCTTCCTGGAGGTCATCTCGCCTGGGGTCCAAGATGAGCAGTTGGGTTTGGGCATCAGCCAGGGTTTCCACCACACGGAGGGTATCATACTTGAGACCAGCGGCCGTCTAGACGGGGTGGTGAGTCTGCAAGGTGGTATGACACAGGCCTCGGACTACAGCCCACTTTGATTTATGCTGGAGAAGAAAGGTGGACATTCTATCCTCCCACTGTTCCGATTTCCAATCCGCTAAGTGGCGACTGAACTGCCGTTGGAGATGCTTCATGCGACACTTGTCCCGAGGGTCACGGTATTGCTTCCACCAGCGGTGGCAACGGTTCTTTTGGATTTTCAGTTCATACAAAAGTGGAGGTAAATCATACAGTGGGGTTAGAGCCCTAGGAACGTGGGAAGTAGAGACTCTTACCGCTCGCTGGGTTTTTGCGGTGATGTAGTCAACTGCACATATAAGATTGGCAGTGGTCGTCAGGTCTAGGCCCAGCCAGGTGCTGTTGTTGAGGATCCTCGCAAATTTGGCCCAATCAGTAACTGTGACAGTAGAACAGACGTCAAAGGACAATGCAACGTTGGTAAGGTACAGAAGGACTGGATCATAGTCACAGGTTAGGTCATGTACTGTTTCCAAAGAAAACTGTACAGCAATGTGTTTAATAATGGCCACATCCAAAACATCCAGCTGGCAGTTGGAGCTGACTGGTATTGTGTAGGAGTGTGTGGGCCATAGACGGACGGCGCCAAGGCGTCTTCCACCTGAACGAGTGAACCGTGATTTATTTTCAGAGAATATTCTTAAGAATTTATTTTATTTACTAGCGATTCATCAAGAACATTAACACATTTAATCACACTATGTAAGCATGAAATTAGTTGCCAGGGAGTAACTGATGAAATCATAACCAAATTCCTTTTAACAAATGGGAATTTTATTCATTTGAATAGTGCATAAAAGCATTTTTTTAAAAAAGAAACAGATTTAAATTTATAATCAGAAAGCACCCTCTAAATATCGAAATTACAATTTATTCAGAGGCAGAAAGAAACAAGTTTTGACTGTATGAGCTTTTGGGCAGAGAACCTTGCTGCTCCCTTTTGACACGGCCGTAGTTATGACTGCTCACAACAGCCTCTGAAAGACTATACTGGTGCAAATCTGCAACACACTAGATAACTTTAAACCAAGATTTTTAACAATTTACACAAGCACACAAACTATGCACCCCCCTGTAGGAGGGATGGAAATGGTACAAAACACAAGGTGCAACTTGATTTTAACTTCTAAGAAAAGTCTTACAGTGAAAGGGTGGCAACTATATATACTAAAATGATTATTTAAATAAAAGCCCATGAAATGCAATCTTATATAAAAGTCTACAAAGTTGGCCAAACAATAGTTAAGATTCTCTACAGTACACAGATACCGCCTCTCAAGATCATAGGCAATAATATCAAAGTTTCCAAAGATCAAAACATATTTCAGGTATTAGGCCGTTACACTCCAAGAAATAAATTCGTTAACACACCAAATCCGACAAACATGACAGAGGCAGCTACTAACGTACGGTAGATTGACAGGGAGATTTGTGGTGTCACCGCCAGCCACCACACTTGCTAGGTGGTAGCCTTTAAATCGGGCGCGGTCCGTTAGTATACGTCGGACCAGCGCGTCGCCACTATCAGTGATTGTAGACCGAGCGCCGGCACACGGCAGGTCTAGTCTAGAGAGACTCCCTAGCACTCGCCCCAGTTGTACAGCCGACTTTGCTAGCGATGGTTCACTGTCTACATACGCTCTCATTTGCAGAGACGACTGTTTAGCATAGCCTTCAGCGACGTCATTTGCTACGACCTAGCAAGGCGCCATATTCAGTTACTATGAATGTATTCTGAACAGATAATATTGTGAATCATGTACCGTCAAGAGCGACGTTCATCATTAATGGATTAAAGTTAAGTATCAAACTAGTTACGTCCGCTTTCTGAATTCTCATTCTTTGTCATGTTCCAGACCTCACATTAGTATAGTTCTTCCCCCCTCACGCCAGCCTGCATGAGCTGAAACGTGTGCATTTCGGCCTCCACTAGTAACACAGTGTTGGCTCTTCTGCCAACACAACATTGGCGACGAGCAGTAAAAACGGTGTTCTTAACTATACTGACATACGTTGTTGAGACTGCCCTGATTTGTGTAATGGCTTCGCCACAATCTCCAGATGTACTGTCCGAATTTTATCGCTTATAGACTCAGCAGACGCAGGCATTACTGGATGTCCTTGGATAGCTCGTCCAGGGTCAACGTGCAATGCAAAACGATGCGGCAGCCGCTGCTCCACCGCTAACGCAGCCACAGGACGCCGTTGCACCGACCTTCAGACCTTTTGATGCTGCACTGGATAGCTGGGCGGGGTGTCACGCCAGTTTGGATTCCATCTCGCTGCCTACAGAATTCAAGGTAACAAGCGGCAGCCTTTTCTTTTGTTGTCCATTGGTGTGCAAACCTAGCATGTGATAGTCAAATTATTTCCCCCACGCGACGTAGCAACTCTGTCCTATGAAGAAATTTTGTCTGCATTAGATGCATATTTCAAACAATCATTCAACGTAGTCGCGAAACGGTATACCTTCTTTCACACAAAACGTACTGCAGGTCAGACTAATCAGGAGGGGTTGCAACCTTGCAAGGCCTTACTAGGGATTGTGCTTTTGAGTGTCAATGTGGACTCCCATATTCAGATACTATGGTACGTGATGCAATTGCACAGAACGTTTCTGATGTTCGTATACGGAAACAGATTTTGAAACTAGTCAATTCCTTCCTTCAACAAGTGATGGACATATTGGATTGGCAGGACACACTTGACTTTGCTCAGGAATCATTTGAAACTTCGCCAGCCGTGTGTCCGGTTAACTGGCCCGCTGGACGAGCTGCACGGAGCAGTAAACAGCCCTTGCGCCCGGCCGCGCCGCTGCTGCCAGGCTCTCAGCCACGTGTGCCGTGCCGGCAAGCAAATGCAGTGCTCAACTCATGCCCGTGGTGCGCTACTAATCATTCGCGTGAGAATTTCCCGTCACGCCAAGCTATTTGCTTTTATCATACTAAAAAAGGACATGTTCAGAGTGTTTGCCAGAAAAAGCTCGGATCGAAAACTCAAAACCATTCCAGGCCCTTTGCTTCACGCCGGAATCGGCATCAAACCAAGGATACTCAGGCTCGCGAAACTTCGCCCATGGAAATTCATGTCGTTCATTCCACTCCGCCCAGTATCACTCTCTCTAACAATGACTGTGTTCGTCCCACAAATGGTGTGCGTCGACATCGCTGGAACTCCCGTCAAGTCGCAAGTGATTTTGTACGAGTGTCAGTTCATGTTGCATGGGACAGTCTCTCTTGTCGTCACCAGGAAAAAAACTTTTTGTAGACTTGGACATTAACGGCAAAGTGATACCATTCCAGCTCGATACCGGAGCTGCAGTTTCACTGATCAATCAAGACACGTACAAACAGCTGGGCACACCTCCCGTGCGTGCCACAAGTGCTAAGTTAACTAGCTATTCAGGTCAAGGGATCCCTGTGTTAGAACAGTGCAGCCTTCTTTCAACATACAAAGGACAAAAAAAACTTGTGTCGTTTTATGTCCTTCATTCTTCTTCGGCAGTGAACTTGTTTGGTTTCGATTTATTTCAGTTGTTTAACTTGTCTATAGTAAATCAAGTCCTATCAGTGAACCAGACTGTGCCTTCAGACAGTTTTTCTCGTCTATGTGAAGAATTTGCAGACATTTTTGCACCATACCTCGGTTGCACTAAGAACTATAAAGCACATTTGGAACCGAAAGTAAAGGTGCAAACGAAATTTTTCAGAGCGCGCAATGTTCCCCACGCTTTGCATGATGAGGTTGCAAAAACATTACACAATTTGGAATCACAAGGTGTAATTGAACGTGTGCAGGCTTCTCTCTGGGCATCACCCTTAGTAATTTTGCCAAAACCTTCCAGAAAATTGAGACTATGTGTGGACTTCAAGGCAACAGTGAATCCACAACTAGCGATTGCAACTTTTCCTTTACCCCACCTGGAAGATCTTTTTGACAAACTGTGCCTGGGCAAATATTTTTCGAAGTTGGACCTAACAGATGCGTACTTGCAAATAGTGGTGGACGAAGAATCCCAGCGCGTTTTGGTGGTTAACACGCATCTTGGTTTGTATCAATTGAAACGACTGCCATTCGGGTGTGCATCCACCCCTGCATTGTTTCAGCAATATCTATAAACTGTTTGTGCGTCAGTCCCTACTGCAGCAAACTATCTGGACGATATTGTGATTTGTGGAAAAACGGAAGAAGAGGATTTAGCCAATCTCAGAACATTATTTCAGGTCTTGCGACATAATGGTCTTCGCTTACGGAAAGACAAATATGTGTTTTTTGCTCGTCACTTGCCATACCTGGGCCATGTACTCAATGCCCAAGGCATACATCCCAGTCCCACGCACCTCCGTGCTATACAAGACTTGCCTTCGCCGCAGAACTTGAAGCAGTTACAGTGTGTGCTGGGAAAAATTAATTATTATAACATATATGAGCCGCATGCCTCTTCCATTTCAGCTCCGCTTCATCGCTTACGCCGTACAGGCGTTCCGTTCGTCTGGACGACGGAATGCGAACGCGCCTTCCGCCGGTTGAAATCGGCGTTGCTTTCCAATCTTGCCTTACGCCTTTCGATCCTCGGAAGCCCCTTTTGTTGATGGTGGATGCATCGGATTTCGGGATCGGTGCTGTGCTCGCGCACAAAGATGGCTCGCACGATCGCCCTATTGCCTTTGCGTCGAAATTGCTCTCGTCTTCGCAAAGAAATTATTCACAGATCGAGAAAGAAGCATTGGCTCTCGTATTTGGTGTTACAAAGTTTCATGACTTCTTGTATGGTCGTCACTTTACCATAATCACAGACCACAAACCTTTGACATCGCTTTTTCATCCGAACAAGCCTGCACCTCCACGTACAGCGCAGAAATTCATTCGCTGGTCTATTTTCCTCCCGCAGTACCGCTACGACATCTTGTATCGGTCCACTGCTGAGCACGGAAACGCCGATGCGTTGGTCCGTTTGCCTGTTGCTGAGGATAGGGCATTCGATTCCTCCGAACTTGCTTGCAAGTTCATTGATTCGGAAACTGATGACGTGGTCGAATCGTTTCCGATTGATTTTCGTCGGGTAGCTAGAGCCACAACTGCCGACCTCGTCCTTGCTACCGTTCTGCGTTTTGTTGCTACGCAATGGCCCTTGTCAAAGTCACGGATCGGGGACCCGTTGGTTCGCCGATTTTTTGCTCACAAGGAGAGACTTTTTGTTCGGCGTGGTGTTTTGCTGTTGCGTTCCGATAATGATCAGTCCAGGGTCGTGGTCCCACGTTCGTTACAGTCCTCTATCTTAAAGGTTCTCCACCAAGGACATTGGGGTATAGTGAGAACGAAACAAGTTGCTCGTCAGCACTGTACTTGGTTCAGAACGATGCCGCGGTTACGAATATGTGCTGTTCTTGTCCTCGTATCGCTCTCAGCCCCGGGATGGTAGCTCGCCGGCTGAGTTGCTCCACGGTCGCCCTCATCGAACCTTGATGTCTTTGCTACATCCGCCGTATCCGGTTAGTGTGCAGCGGCAGACACATGCTTTTGCCCCAGACGACGTTGTCTACTGCCGCCACTGTCGAGGATCACGGCGTTGGCTCGCAGGGCGCATTCTTCGCTGCCTCGGCCGCGCTATGTATCTGGTTTTGGGGGCCTCTGGTGAGGTGCGCCGGCATCTCAATCAGCTGCAACTCTGTCTTCGCTCGAGATCTGCCGCTCGCCGTCTGCTATCAGCGACGGTGCCGTCCGGTCAGCGCCCCAGGAACCCATCTACTGGCTCGCCTCAGCGCCAGGTGTTACCGACGCTGCCTTCCACTTTGCCCTATGGCGACGCGCGCCGCCGCCGCCTGTTCTCCCGCCGGCGACTCCCGCAGTAGACGCGTCGCTACAGCCGCCGGGCGCCACCCTGGGTCACGCGCCGCCGATCGCTCTCCGGGACCAGTTGTCCTCCGACATGGAACTCTCGCCCGCTCCGGACCATATGTCGTCTTCGCCCGTTGGGTGCCCCGGCCCGATGGAGGTCGACCCTTCGGCCCCTCCTGTCTCTCTACAGTCGCATACACCTCATGTTGGCGTGTACCCTGGAGTAGGTTTTCAGGCGTTTCCTAGCTCCTCGCGGTCCGAATCGCGGGGTGTGGATGGCACAGCCTCGCCTGTTGTTAGGCTCCTCAGCTCGTCGCATACGTCAACATGTGGTCCTCCCCACGGCGGACGGAGGCCTCAGAGCACAACCGTCCGCCGATTTGCGGGGGAGGAATGTGGTGTCACCTCCAGACACCACACTTGCTAGGTGGTAGCCTTTAAATCGGGCGCGGTCCGTTAGTATACGTCGAACCCGCGTGTCACCACTATCAGTGATTGCAGACCGAGCGCCGCCACACGGCAGGTCTAGTCTGGAGAGAGTCCCTAGCACTCGCCCCAGTTGTACAGCCGACTTTGCTAGCGATGGTTCACTGTCTACATACGCTCTCATTTGCAGAGACGACAGTTTAGCATAGAGTTCAGCGACGTCATTTGCTACCACCTAGCAAGGAGCCATATTCAGTTACTATGAATGTATTCTGAACAGATAATATTGTGAGTCATGTACCGTCAATAGCGATGTTCATCATTAATGGATTAAAGTTAAGTATCAAACTAATTACGTCCGCTTTCTGAATTCTCATTCCTTGTCATGTTCCAGATCTCACATCAGTATAGTTCTTCCCCCGTCACGCCAGGTGGCGTGAGCTAAAACGCGTGCATTTCGGCCTCCACTAGTAACACGGTGTTGGCTCTTCTGCCAACACAACAGCATTACCGATCAACCCGAACCGCAGGTTGCTCTAACCTCCTTCCCGTGGGTGGTCAAACGGAGAAGAATGGTGGGACGACCCCAAAGCAAAATGTCTGGTGACCTCACCAAGAAAACAAGTAGAATTTAACAATAGTAAATCAAACAGCGTATCACCAATCACTTAACATCTAATAAACTGTGATTTCTCGAGAAGACCTGGCGCAGCACCCGCAAATTGCTCTCCCGAACCGTCCGCTGCCAGCCACTTCAATGGACGCAGGAAGGCTTGCCAATCTCCCATCTCACGCAGCTCGCACCGTCCATACTGATGTCGTGGGTTGACTCCTGTTGCTCTCGTGTCGGCCGCGAAGTCACTGCCCCTCACTATACGCCGCAGCTCATTGGACTCACATGCGCCAACGCTCAAGACGGACAAGTCATCTTGTGTCTCAGTGCGTGACCGACCAACCGATCGATCCAACTGCCAATGATCATTGCCTGAGCAAACTCGAGCAAACTGGTGGCCTAATGCGCAGATGCAGGAACTAAGCCTGGACCAGGCGACCACTCGCTGAGTTCTCTTACAGGCGGAGTGGAAAGACTCTCATTTTGCTGGCTTTAAAGGTTGATCCGAACGACAGACATACTAGCACTCCGAACTACAGACAGACACTAACTGTCTAACAAATGAGGACGAGAGACAGACTAGCAAGATGGGGATGAGAGACTGACCCAGACTAACTCACTGGCGAGCTCATAGCGCCTCTTAAATGCACGTGAACAGGCAACCTTTCCTCTTTCCCACCAGAGGGAGACACCAAAGCTGCGTTTGCCACAGCGGCGCCACAGCCAGAAACGGAGAGCGACTGCTTCACGCTACGTGCTCCATCGCGCTCTTCAAAACAGCAATTTTTTACCACGGCTCAACGAGGAGGAGGACACCCTTGGGATTGGCGACACGAGAATGCCACACTGGATGTTTGGCATTGAGATCAGCCCCTATGATAAGCTTGGCAAATGACGTCAACTTGCAGAGGTCGCCTACAAGGAGTGGCTGATTCGGGCTCAGATAACGTGCAGCAAATGTGATGGCCCCAAGGCGGGTGGAGACAGTGACAGGTGTGGCCTCTATGCAGTCCAGTGGCTGATGAGCCTCTTGGTTGTGGACCAATGCCCTGCAGAGGAACACGGCTGTGCCTCCACCACGGTGATTGAGCAGGTCACTCCGATAGCAGACCATGGTGCATAGGCGATACTTGTCAGTCAACTTGAGGTGTGTTTCAGTAACAAGGAGAATATCCAGATGGTAGTCATACCATTGGCATTAAGTATGCAGATGGCGAGACCTATGGGGATGGTGGTTGTGTGGCGGGCGAACCGCCATTACAATATGATCTGGATGAGCCATTCAACCAGGGCGATAACTTGCATGAGCCCATCCTCTGACCGACAGATATTTTGAGCTGTATCACGGATAATCGTCCTGATGTGGGGCTTTGTGAAAAAGGAGACGACCTGCAGGATTTCTCGCATGTCGTCCCGAAAGGATGTATCAACCTCTGCAGCTGGGGTGGGTTGCTGGACCCTGCAACGAGCAGGCGCGGGAGTTGGCACTGGCCGAGGAGATGCCACCCCGACAGGTTGAGCCACTTCAGCAGGTGGGTGTGAGGATGCTGCAGCTGTTCTTTTTGTTTGGTGATCGTTAGCGGCCGCCACCCGCCACAGGAGACAGACGAGGAGCAGGAGATCAAGCCACACCAGCAAAAGTGGGTGTATGGGATGGAACCAAAGGGGGCTCCTGTAGTGCAGTTGCAGAAAGAGGCTGAACATCCCCCGTCGGAGGAACCTCAGTTTGGCCCCAAACGAGGGGGAAATGGGTGACGACTTGTGTGGATAGAGGCGGCCAGTTTGACCAAGGTTTCTTCCTGGGAGGGTGGGAAGACTTAAGCACCTTTTGATATACAGGGCAGCCCTTCCAGGAGGCCAGGTGGTGGGGGTCATGAGAAATGCCCTGACATCTGGCACAGGTGGGCTTCTCCGAGCTGGGAGGGTGCACGTCTCTGATGCACACGGACCTGCACACTTGACGCACCACAATGGCAAGGAACAGTAATTAGCAGTGTGGTGCAAGTGCTGGCACCCACAGCAAATGGAGGGCCCAGCGCGGCCTTCATAGGATTCAAAGTGCAGTTTAGTGCTCAGAAGATACCAGAGTTGGTAGATCCTTTCACTATCATCCCAACTAGAGAGGGTGACCACATGTTTGGGCAATGGGATTAACCTGCGGGTCTCAGGGTCCCTCTTGCTGTATTGTTGGACCAAAGGGTCCATGAAGTTGAGACAAAGCAGTTCACTCCTGACATCCACTTCCATAACTTCAGGTGGCAAGTCTTTAATGACAATTTTTGTCTTCCTGTCACCAGAAACTTGGTGAACATAGTTAGGTATTTCCTGCATATTGACGAAGTCAAGGACAGCAAGGTAATGTTCTTCACTATCAAGGAGGTACTGGACATGGTCCTTCTGAAAGACAGCCCACAACTGCCCACCGATGAGGCGTTGTAGTTCAGTGTTCAGCTTTAGGTAATTCTCTGGATTTTCTCCTTCTTCGGTTGTGCAGACGGTAGAGCATGAGAAGCAGATGGACCCCCACCCATGGCATCATCGGGCGCAGCATCCGCTTGAGAGTGAACAGCAGATGCGGAATCACCGCCACTGTGATGAGCGCGTTTGGAGTCTGTGATGGCGCAGAACAACAGTAGTGAAGTCCTCAGAAGGCCCATCAGGCCGGGTAGACGGAGTAGATGCAGCAGCACTTGGTGTGGCGGCAAATTGGTGTTATGTTGGTGGGGCTGATGGCGCAGCCTGAGAAGTGAAATCAGCAGCGGGACCCATGTCGGACGAAGCAGGTGCAGCTTCCCTTGGAAGGGTGGAATCTGAGCCGGAGCCATCGCCGCTGTGATGAGCATGTGTGGACGAGCGGTAGGATGTACAGTGATGGCATGTTCAGACAGGGGTAGCGGCCTCAGAAGGCCCATCCAGGTGATGAGAGCAAACGGACGAAGCAACCCGAAGAGGGGCATCCAGATGGAGGTGAAGTACAGCAGGTGACTGATGGAAGGACAGCCATTGGGTGAGAGGTCAATCACAAGGCGCTCAGGGGAATTGTCAAACGATGACAATGACGATGAGTGATCCCGCATACGAGGGGTGCAGGAGTGGCACACTTCGATTGGTTTCAGTGCCGGAGATGACAGGAGACTTTTGGCGGTTGGTACACCTTGCGCGGTCCTTAGCCCAGCAGCGGCCTATGTATGCCGCTCTTCGGCCACAGTGTACAGGAGACAGAAAGACAGAAAAACAACCATGGTGGACAAAAACAGTAGATAGACATAGTAAAATAAATGAAGCCGTTCACAGGTGCACTTTTGAATTAAAAACGTTCATCACTAAACACAATGGGCGAGAACCAGTTTACACACGCGAACGAAGGAGCACAAACGGAGAAACACTGAAGCACTGGTGCGAAGACACACAGGAGCACTGGCGGCGATCTCTCGTGCACAAAGGCACTCTGTTCACGCACAAAGCTGGGGACCTTCCAAAGGGAAGATGGACCGTTAGGAGGGAGAGGGTGAGGGTGTTGATACCAGTGGATCTAAACACCCCCGCTACTACCCTCTTCTTCATGATGACCACCCCTTTCCTGATAACCTCAGTAAGGACAAACATTTTGCTTCTTACCTCTCTGATATCTTTACCCTCCCTAACGATCCATAGTTTGATTACTCCCTCTTCCCTGATGTTCGCAATCGAACTAACACCTCTGCCCCTCCACTCGCTTCTGGCTTCCATTACTTGGACAACATTACACACACCGAACGCAATCCCCAGATCACTACTCAAGATATGATGTCTAAACTCCACACGAAATGCAACACCGCTCCCGGTCATGACCGTGTTAACTATCGTCACCTCCTTGAGGCTCCTGCCTCCTTCCTCTCCACCCTGGTCAGACTGTATAATGTGGTCTTGTCCAACGGCTTCTTCCCTGACCTGTGGAAAACCTCCTGGATCCTGATGTTCCTCAAACCTGACAAAAAGCCATCCGCTGTCTCCTCCTACCATCCCATCAGCCTTACCTCGGTCTTCAACAAGGTCCTGGAATCCATCCTCACCTCATGCATCCACCTCCTTCCCGCTATCCAATGTGGCTTTCGACTGTCCTTCTCTGCCAGTGACCTTCTCTTTCACCTCACTCACCTCCTCTCCAAGCAACTCAACTCCCGTCGCTCTGCCATCTTCCTCTCCCTTCACCTTGAAAGTGTCTACAACCATGTATGGCATTCTGGTCACCTCTTTAAGCTCCAAACCTTCGCCCTTCCTATTTACTATGTCCATCTCCTTTCTTTCCCAGCGTCCCTCCTATGTCAGCATCCATAAAGTGGATCCCTACACCGTCTATCTCTCTGCCAGTGTGCCCCAAGGCACCCCTTCTCTACCTTCTTTACACGGCGGACATGCCGCCGCCTTCACCTCCCTTACACCTTCTCCAGTATGACGATAACACCACCTTCCTTGCCCTCACCCCCACCCTGCAATGCTCCCAGCACCCCATCTTGACCAGTTCACCACTTGGTGTAACCAGTGGCTGCTCAAGGTCAATCCTTCCAAGACACAGGCGATCATTGTAGACAAAACCACCCCTTCCATCTCCTTGATTTCTGTCTCACTATCTACAGCTGTCCTATCAATCTCACCCCCACCCTCAGGTACCTTGGTGTCACCTTTGACCGTCACCTCTCCTGGACCCCCCATCTCCGGACGATCCAAGCTAAGGCACACTCCCAGCTTCACCTCCTCGAGCTCCTTTCTGGCCACACATGGGATCTGGACCCCTCCACTGTCCTCCACACCTATAAATCCCTCATCCACACTATCTTCTGCTACGCCCATACCGCCTGGATCGCCACCCCTCCTACGTTCTACAAATCCCTTCATATCCTGGAACGCCATGCTCTCTGCCTCGCCTATTGCATCCGCCTCCCCTCCCCCATGTGGATCCTGTATGACATAATTCCGGTGCCACATCTCCTCCTTTTCCTCGAATGGATACAGATCCTTTACAACTCCCACAAACTTGATCCCCCTCACCTTTTTGTCTCTCCCATCCTGTCCCACCCCCTTCTGCTGCGGCGCCTGTACTCCCACATCCCACCCACTCTCCATCTCTCCACACTCCATACCCTCGCCCAGGTGGCTTCCGGCAACTCCCCCTGCTTGATGATGTCCTCCTTTCCTCCATCTACCCCTCCTACCAACTTTGATCGCCCCCTTCCTCCCCCTGTGTTTTTCCTCCAGGGCACCCTCTCTCCCTTCTCTCCCTCCTCTGTTCCTCCCTCCCTCCCCTCCCTCTGGGCTTCCAAACCTCCCTACCGTCTCCCCTCCCGATCCCTTCTCCTCTCCCACTGGCATCACAGCCCCCCCTACGTCCTACCCACACCTCTTCCCTTTGTGCATGAACAGTGCATCTTCGTGCGCTGTAGATCGTCGCCTGTGCTCGTATGTGTCTTCGCGTCAGTGCTTCAGTGTTTCTGCGTTTGTGCTCCTTCGTTCACGTGTGTAAACTCGTTCTTCCCCGTTGTGTTTAGTGATGAACGTTTTTTTATTCAAATTGTGGGCCTGTGAACAGCTTTATTTTTTTACTATGTCTGTCTCCTGTTTTTGTCCCCCATGTTTGTTTGTTTTTCTGTCTTTCTGTTGTATGTCTTCACTGTGGCCGAAGAGCAGCATACATAGGCCGCTGCTGGCCTACCTTTATTGTAAAGGTATTAAAATAACAATAAAGAAAGAAAAAACGACGACATGTACTCATGTCAGATAGTCTTATATTCTGGCAAAATGTAAGTTATGTACATTTCTCACCAATTTTTATAATTACGCTACTATCTTAATGAAATGTTTGTTTAATTATGTATATACACGATGTGCTTCATTTTTGTATTTTTTGTGTTTAGGTAACTTTTGCAGTGTTACTTGAAAATGGCCCTAAGGCCGAAACTGCAATCGTAATAATAAATTTTTCCTACAGTCAACGGCGACTAAGATGGTTTTAAAAAAAAACCTACCACTGAGACGGGGACGTGACCATCGACACTGGACGTTGGCGCAGTGGCAGAGCGTTGCACGGTCCGGTGAAGCCTGACACCTTCACCCTGCCGATGGGCGTGTGCGAATCCGCCGTCTTCCAGGGGAACGGCTCCTTCACACCTCTACTGCAGGACGGAGGCAAGCTGGCGGCGGCTCCATTATGCTCTGCGGAACACCCGCGTGGGTGTCCGTGGGTGCAGAGCGGCTCGTGCAGGGCACCGTGACGCCCGAGCAGAATCGTACACTGGTTGCAGGCCAAGTACCTTCTAACTCTGGTCGGTATTGTTTCGTGTTAAAGGAAATGCAACCGAATTCATTTTGTTCGGGAACCATCAGAAATGCACAGGTTTACTTATCGATCGGTAGGTGCCCTCCTTCAGGCACTTGCCAATACTTTAGAGATTTGTAAGTGACTGCACGTAAATGTACAGTTAACTATCATAAAACTAGAAAAAATATATTACAGCAGACAAAAACCCACATAAGTTTTTTAGACAGTCGTACACACAGTGGCAGTCCGAAGAGCTTCGCGAGCAAGTTGCATGGTTCAAATGGCTCTGAGCACTATGCGACTTAACTTCTGAGGTCATCAGTCGCCTAGAACTTAGAACTACTTAAACCTAACTAACCTAAGGACATCACACACATCCATGCCCGAGGCAGGATTCGAACCTGCGACCGTAGCGGTCACGCGGTTCCAGACTGAAGCGCCTTTAACCGCACGGCCACACCGGCCGGCCAAGTTGCATGGTCGTTAGAATAGAAGAGCATACCATCTGAGAGCAGCAACCCAAGGGCAGCGAGACCGTTGCCGACTAATAACGGACTGCGAGTAACGCCAACGACAACATGCAAACTGACAACGGGAAATCCGCTGTCAGATTCGGTCTGCCGCATTGGCAAGAGCGGCCCCATACCGATACCGTTGACAGTTGCTTAGTCGAAACAGTCGGTTTTCCCGAATACGAAGAGTAATGCTGGCAGTATAATTTTCGAATCAACGCGACTGAAGTGAAAGCAATCATCGGTGACGTGTGTGCAAGAGTGGTAGGCCACTTCTATGGTACCGTTGATAATCCTACTTCCAACGGAGAAACCTACAATGTGTCTGCGACGTACAGCGGTATGGGTCTCCTCTGTGTAGCCATCTGTCTGTTGACGCTGCAAGAGGCGCTCGATCTGGTTAGTACCCATTCTCATAGGTCTTTGAGCCCTACTTCTGTAAGGAGCTCGAAATGAAACACATGTGGGTACCTGAATGTCTTGCAGCTGGAGTATCTTTCTTCCCTTTTTTTTTTTTTTTTTTGGTCGCGATGTGTACTCTATGAACTGTTTATAACGTGTGGAAGTCTATCGGTCTCGTGGACGTGGGAAAGCAGCTGGTGATATGAAAAAACACAGGGCACCACCAAAGCCGTATCGTCAAAGAAATTTATTTCAAACGAGTTTTTTCGGCGCGATACTTACGCCCTCTTCAGATCCTGTTTACCACAGATAACTGAATTAATATAAAAATAATATATCACAAAATCACTCGAACCATAAATGGAATAACAATAATTACTCTGTGAGTGTATATATCACATATATAATATTTTTATATAACTGTAACTAGAATCATAAAATAGTTGAAAGTATATGAACGTAAAAGCACAACATAGATGCTGTATCATAGTTACCATAGATGTAGTTATTGCCACATGTGAAAAAAGTGAGACACTTAAAAGATTAAAAACCGTACCAGTAAAATGTAAGACTACAGCAGTCCTAGATTTAACAAAGCTGTAAAATATCAGACATGATCGAATTGAAAACATATACATTAATGTACAATGAACAAATGTAGAAGGTCATAAAAGGAATGTAAGGAATGACAGCGAATGAAAATAGTGCAGGCCAATAGAAACTCAAGTTTAAATGCACCACATGGTACGTAAATAAAATGTTTGGACAGATGACCTCCAAGGAACAAAAGTAACTACTTGATCAAACACGTTTGGTAAACATAAAAACTCATAGGTAACTGTGAATTCTGGAATCACGCGACTCATATGCACTATTTCATCAATACGTAACAAATACAAACTCGAAACAGTAAGAACACTAAAATAAATGAAGGGCTTATTTCAATAGTGGTACAAGTCCATTTTTGTTCATTGTGAGATACAGGGTCCTAAAGTTAAATGAACACTAAAAAAATCTGCAGTTGAGATACCAGAAATATTCAAGCATATGGCTTCTTGCTAGAGATGAACCTTTCTTTCTGTTTGTTTGCATCATTAACTGCAGAAGCATTATAGGCAGAAAAGTGGAGGTAATGGACTTGTACCACTATTGAAATAAGCCCTTCAAATGTCCATAGGCCATTTTCAAGTGCCTCATTCTCATTTAATAAAAATATCCTAGGTAAAATCAGTTAAACAACGTCCTGGTCAACGTAAGTGCAACAGTACATAGACAGTGCGGTATCAACATACCTAGGCCATCATAAGTACATTGTATCACTATTGCCTACCAAAATATTGAACATTATCCACTGCCCCTTCAACTCTCACCACACACGGCACATGTAAATTAAGTCATATGTAGAACAGCACACTTGCCGAGAAAGGTGTACATAACAATGATATGTAACAGAATTTGGTAAGTTCCAGTCAAAAACGCACATTAGGTACAATTTTGAAAACGGTAATACAAGAATAAAACCGCAGAAAATGCCACTTGCATCATGTATGATGATGTAACATAGAGAGAACCATAAGGGAAAAGAATATGGATCTGGAATGCCATGAAACCAACACTAAAAGTATCATGGGGGGACAAGAAAGTGTACGAAGCGAGTAAATCAATAATAGAAACATGTAACGTAAGAGTGCTCACAAGTAAGCTGACGAGAGGTCCAATCCCTCATCCTAGCAAGTGGACAAAACTGCCTCGAAACTAAAGATAAACTAATGTAGAGAAAACCATAGCACGCATAGTGTGATAAAATTTGACAATCTGTGACAAGCATTATACGCACAATGCTAGACAAAAAATTCGAAACCTGGACTCGGTAACAAGTTGGCCCTACAACGAGCCAACAACGCTGTTGAGCGTAACTTAACGTACGCCAGGTAAGAACGAATAGAATGCTAAATACAAAGACAGATAAAAGACCTGTGAAAGTGTTAACGTTCGGCAGTAAGTAAAAATAGAATGTGAAATGACGACACGCACCCTATGATGAAGTAGCTATGAGTGATGCAGCCTCATAGAACGTGAGATCTAATGCAGTAATTCGATGTATATCGAACAACACATCAGTGGAAGCGTGGAATCTGGCTGTACATGGAGAAATCAAACCACAATTTTCTCTCTCTGAAGGAGGCGAGCTGAAGCGATTACTTCAGTCTGTATAAAGCTTTTAAGATACTGATGCTGCTATTCGAGCTGCAATAACTTAGAGAGGGGAGCAGAACTAATGAAACAGCAGCTTTCCCGCTTACCTCGCGTTTCCACACCTCAACCCTCGCCGTTAGCAAGAATGCTGTTGGTTCTCAGAATATTGGGAACCTGTGTATCGATACGTGAGGTCATGCGTGACGCGGGCTTCGCGGAATTAGAGATCCATTTGCAGTGATGACGGCCCGCTGCAAGCTGATAGCCGCATGCATCCAAGAGAAACGAGATGCGGCGGATTAATTGAAAGACTGCCTCCCTTTGTTGTTCTCTGGCTGGTCGTATGCCAGCTCGGTCTCTAAAGTCGCGTCCATAGTGAGATCATTACAGATGCAGCACTATAACGTGTTGAGAAAGGTACGGAAAGTAAACCGGAAGTGTCCTGCTGAAAGGAAGCATCCCAGCGTTCGCCTCAAGCGATCTTAGGACCGTGGAGGCCTCACGATGTCGCGGGGCTTTACATCTACGTCTACGCCTTCGCGACTACTGTGCACTTCACAGTTAAGTGCCTGGCAAAAGGTTCTCCGAACCACCTTCACACTATGTCTCTACCGTTCCACACACTAACAGTGCCTGAGAAAAGTGAACACTTGAATCTTTCTGTACAGACTCTAATTTCCGTTATTTTATTATGATGATGATTTCTCCCTATGAAGCTTGTCGACTTTAAGTTATTTTAATATTCAAGAAAATTGAAGAGACGCTGCCCCCCAGTAAAAGACAGCCTTGGTCTCGATGTTCTTGGAATTTAGGAAATACCTTGTGGATCTGGTAGCAGCTAAGTTGCTCAGTCAGTACGAACAATTTCAGAACGCTACACAGGCTACGATGCCACATTAAATACAGGGATTTCGACAAATCCTCTGTCACCGGATACAGCCTGATGAAAAGACATACCACTCTGTTATCATCTTAAGGATGAGGGTGCGCAAAAAGTACTTTAACCGGGATGGTGGCTACAGCCACAGTGGTGCCTGGAAACGGGTAGTTGATGCTAAAAGGGAACAGAGAAATCAACTGTGTCATTCATCATCCAACGAAATCATCATTGCAACCGATATTCTTCATTCATAGACATCGGCAGAATCTCTGGTAGCATATGGAAGTTCTGTGACTTTGTGACGTCTTCATTACATAATTCGGTCACCTAAACAAAATTCCAAACGGCCAACTGAAATCTCCTCAAGGTGACTATGGAGGATACCGTCGAAAGCTTGAGACTGAATACGAATCCGACGCGGCAAGATCTCCGTGAGGAATTTATTCTGCAAGCCAAGATGTTAGACCCTTACAGCAGATCGAAAAATTCTAAGTGGTTACATATTAACATGCCAGTAAAGACAGATTTCGGACACTTTTGAAATAGTATCGGGTGTCAGACGAGTTTCCAATTTGGTATTCGGGAAAGTGACCCTCGAGTGGCGAAAAGGAATGAGTGGCAAAGGTGTTGAAAGTGAAAACAGGCTTGGCTATGAAATCGTGAATTTCGCTGTGTGCTCCCTGGACCATGCATATGGTCCCCGCAGTTTTTTTTCTGATACACAACTGCGAAATAAACCAATCAGCTGAAGAGACAAGTAGCGAAGGAGGGTTTGCAGATCTCGCTCGAGAAACCGGAACTTATTACAAACATTAGGTCAGCACTCAGAGTACCAGAGGTTAAACAAGAGAAATGAATGGGCCGGTAAGTCAAACATCTAGGAGGGGTCTCTAGGATATACACCGAAACACCTCTGAGAAAGAAGTTTTTGCTTGAGAGATTAGAGAAATGGAAACAGCACAATCGCTATCCAAAATGGAAGCAGCAGAACCACTAACCGAAAGTGCTTACATGAAAATACTAATATCAGTTACTGCCAACTGGAGACCCATTTCCCGCAAATTTCCTTGCTACGGATATAAAACATCTAATTGAGAAATTAGAAATAAGAGAAAGACAGACCCTGAAGAAAATCCTAGGAGCAATAAAATAATTCGTGAATTCAGGAATCACAGCATGAGCTCCGTACACATGTAGGAAAGATCACAGACACCATTCGCAGGAAGAGGTTTTTTTCTGTGACTCACATTGCCCGTCTGAGTCGTAAAAGATTCAGCAATCGGAACTTTCGCAACTTTGTCAACGAGAAAACCAAGGAGGCGTCGTTCACCGAGATAGGCGGAGAACTGCAAGAAGTGGACCCAACACTGCAGAATAACCATACACGCATCCTGCTGAAGAATAAATAAACTGTAAGGATACCTCGGCAGAAAGAAAGCCAAAAATTAAAAACTGGCAATTTGTGGACTGAAATGAGGAACAGCACAGGGAAAGCATGAGGGAAAGCTGAAATAAAGCAAGCCAAAGTAAACTGCAGTGCAGATGGCGCAGTCTGAAGACGACAAATATTAAAAGAAAAAGAGTGAAGAAGAAAAAGAAATTGAAGACTTCGCGTCATATCAGAACAAAAAATAAATCTGCCTCACATCTACGTCCTCTGTTGTTGAAATGACACGCCGGACGAGCGATATTACACACACACCAGCCTGAGCTGTGCATTTAAATATGTGCCAATGTAAGTTCATTTGGGCTCGAGTACATCCGAAACAAAAACTTCGTAACTCTCAAGATGTACACCTGACAATGACTACATTAACATTCGCCACCACTGGTGAATAATACATGTTACTAAAATGATATATACAGGGTGTTACAAAAAGGTACGGCCAAACTTTCAGGAAACATTCCACACACACACAGAAAGAAAATATGGTATGTGGACATGTGTCCGGAAACGCTTACTTTCCATGTTAGAGCTCATTTTATTACTTCTCTTCAAATCACGTTAATCACGGAAACACACAGCAACAGAACGTACCAGCGTGACTTCAAACACTTTGTTACAGGAAATGTTCAAAATGTCCTCCCTTAGCGAGGATACATGCATCCACCCTCCATCGCATGGAATTCCTGATGCGCTGATGCAGCCCTGGAGAATGGCGTATTGTATCACAGCTGTCCACAGTACGAGCACGAAGAGTCTCTACATTTGGTACCGGGGTTGCGTAGACAAGAGCTTTCAAATGCCCCCATAAATGAAAGTCAAGAGGGTTGAGGTCAGCAGAGCGTGGAGGCCATGGAATTGGTTCGCCTCTACCAATCCATCGGTCAGCGAATCTGTTGTTGAGAAGCGTACGAACACTTCGACTGAAATGTGCAGGAGCTCCACCGTGCATGAACCACATGTTGTGTCGTACTTGTAAAGGCACATGTTCTAGCAGCACAGGTAGAGTATCCCGTATGAAATCATGATAACGTGCTCCATTGAGCGTAGGTGGAAGAACATGGGGCCCAATCAAGACATCACCAACAATGCCTGCCCAAACGTTCACAGAAAATCTGTGTTGATGACGTGATTGCAGAATTGCGTACGGATTCTCGTCAGCCCACACATGTTGATTGTGAAAATTTACAATTTGATCACGTTGGAATGAAGCCTCATCCGTAAAGAGAACATTTGCACTGAAATGAGGATTGACACATTGTTGGATGAACCATTCGCAGAAGTGTACCCGTGGAGGCCAATCAGCTGCTGATAGTGCCTGCACACGCTGTACACGGTACGGAAACAACTGGTTCTCCCGTAGCACTCTCCATACAGTGACGTGGTCAACGTTACCTTGTACAGCAGCCACTTCTCTGACGCTGACATTAGGGTTATCGTCAACTGCACGAAGAATTGCCTCGTCCATTGCAGGTGTCCTCGTCGTTCTAGGTCTTCCCCAGTCGCGAGTCATAGGCTGGAATGTTCCGTGCTCCTAAGACGCCGATCAATTGCTTCGAACGTCTTCCTGTCAGGACACCTTCGTTCTGTAAATCTGTCTCGATACAAACGTACCGCGCCACGGCTATTGCTCCGTGCTAATCCATACATCAAATGGGCATCTGCCAACTCCCGCATTTGTAAACATTGCACTGACTGCAAAACCACGTTCGTGATGAACACTAACCTGTTGATGCTACGTACTGATGTGCTTGATACTAGTACTGTAGGGCAATGAATCGCATGTGAACACAAGCACCGAAGTCAACATTATCTTCCTTCAATTGGGCCAACTGGCGGTGAATCGAGGAAGTACAGTACATACTGACGAAACTAAAATGAGCTCTAACATGGAAATTAAGCGGTTCCGGACATATGTCCACATAACATATTTTCCTTATTTGTGTGTGAGGAATGTTTCCTGAAAGTTTGGCTTACCTTTTTGTGACACCCTGTATAAATAAGCGAACGATGACTGCTATTAATAGAAGTTTGATTCCTGCGGACCCAAGCACAAGGCAAACAATAAACAAGACTTGTTTCAGTAAATAACAAAAAAAACGTTGAAGACGTAAGAGTGTTACTGTCACAATCACGCACTGAAGTCACTGAAGATTGCTACGGTCGTATTTTACAGCTCAAGCATTTCTGCTGCTAATCTTTGTAGTCAACTAGGAGGATACTCGTTGCGAGTTGCGTGTCGATTTTGACTAAACGTTTGTCCAGCAGACATATTTCATAAACAACAAGAACGACTTAACATTGCCAACAACATTACAGACCTTAATCTCTTTGAAGAATCTATGTCAGATTTCATACATCAAAACACGCTCTGAAAGACTAAACGAAGGTGGCGAACGAGTTATTACTACATATTTGCGAATTACTACATAAGCAAAGCAATTAATCTAGTATCACTGGCAGTTTAGGGCCTATCAAGACAATAGCTTTGAGCCGTGGTAAAAATTGCTGTTTTGAGGAGCGCGCTGCAGCGCGTAGTGTGAAGCAGTCGCCCTCCGTTTCTGGCGGTGGCGCCGCTGTGGCAGTCGCAGCTTTGGTGTCTCCCTCTGGTGGGAAAGGGGAACGGTAGGCTGTTCACGTGCATTTAAGGGGTGCTGTGAGCTCGCTAGGGGGCGAGTCTGGTCAGTTGGTCAGCCGGGTCAGTGTGGGGCAGTCAATGTCTGTCTGTCGTCCGGAGTGCTAGAATGTGTTAGGCCGCCAGTCTGCTTGAGTTTGTTCAGGCAATGGTCATTGGCTGTTGGATCGATCGGTTGGTCGGTCGCGCACTGAGACACGAGATGACTTGTCCGCCTTGAGCGTCGGCGCATGTGAGGTCCCCACGTGACTCCAGTGGGCCGCGCCGTATAGCGAGGCGTAGTGGCTTCGCGGCCGACACGAGAGCAACAGGAGTCAAACCACGACATCGGTCTGGTCGGCGGCGAGCTGCGACGCCGTGAGACGGGAGATCGGTATATGTGTAATGTAGAGCATGTTTGTACATTTTATGTAAGACTGCATTTCATGGGTTTTTATTTAAATGGTCATTTTAGTATATAAAGTTGCCATCCTTCCAACGTAAGATTTTTTTAAAATCAAGTTGCACCTTCGGTGGCAAGTTAATTTTTTTTATGTTAGTGTTTTGTACCATTTCCATCCCTCCTACGGGGTGCATAGTTTATTTGGTTGTGTGAGTTGTTACAATTTTTAGTTTATAGTAATCTGGTGTGTTGCAGATTTGCACCAGTGTAGTATTTCGGAGGTTTTTGTGAGCGGTCGTGACTACGGCCGTGTCAAAAGGCGGCGGCAAGGTTCTCAGCCCCAATACTCAAATTTGCTCGTTCTGCCTCTGATATTTGAGGGTGCTTTCAGATTATAATTATAAATGTTTCAAAAAAAAAAAGGCTTTTAGGAATAAAATTTCCATGTGTTGAAAGATATTTGATTCGTTTTCACCAGTTACCGACTGGCAACTACTTCCACGCTCACATAGTGTGATTAAATGTGTTAATGTTCTTGATGTATCGCTAGTGTATAAAGGAAATTCTTATGAAAAGGTTTTGAAAGTAAATTCACGGTTCAAGCTTCTAAAAACATATCTACAAATGAAATAAACGAAAATTTTCATAAAGATGGAAAGGAATATCTTACCCTGCAGAGAGAAATAGGAAGTGGAAAGTCCTGCTACACAACACAAAAAGTATTTATTAATGTATACGGAATTTAACAGTGGCAACACAACAACTAATTTTACATTATAATTGCCTATCCATGCACTTACGCAAATGTGTAATCCATACATAGCTTAAAAGTGCATGTACATATACACGTATGTTTGTTCCACATATCTTCAGAACCACCTACGTATCAAAGGGGTGGAGGTGGGGATGAAACAGCAGTGTAGTCACACTTCAGTCATCCAGTAGTTGAGAATGAGAGCTGTTAGACACTCGCACGTCTACACCCTTCCCCCAGACTCTGCACCCCACCCGCATCTGCTTCCTCTCCTCACTTACGCCTCCGCTGCCATCTGCTGACACCTCTCAGGTGGCCGGCTTCCCCTCTATCACTCCCCCCCCCCCCAATCGCTTCTTCATCTGCGTCCCTCACCCACATCACGTCACACCGGGCCACCATCGCCACCACTGAACCACCCGCATCTCCCAGCACCTCCACCGCTCCTACGGGATCTGATACCCGCCACCTCCCTCTTCTCCCTGTCCGTTTCCCCTTCCCAGCCACCACTCTCCAAAATACCTCAGAATCACGTCATGCTGACTCTGCTCATGCCACTTCCCACAAAAAGTCACCACCTTCTCCCCTCCTGTCGTAGTCTCTATGGACACCATCCCTCCTCCTGACATCAATTCCCCAGCCCCCACCCTTCACACCTTTGTCTTGTCTACCGCGTACACCTAGTTCCTTGATGACTGTACCCTCACCATGGAAATACGTAAGTATCTACCTGGTGGTCCCATCTCCCACTTCATTTCCAGAAGCGACTCAGTCCTCATCAAGTCCCCCCCCCCTCCTTTCATACGGACATCCTCTGAAAACTCGCATCCCTGACACCCTTCCTCTGGTTGGTTGGTTTGTGGGATTAAAGGGACCAGACTGCTACGGTCATCGGTCTCACCCTTCCTCGCCTCTTCCTCTACTCGTCAGCTGCAGCATCCCCCCCCCTCCCCACCTACACCACTGTGATCACCAAGCTCAGCCCAGTGCTCACGGAGGATGAGGTGTTGCCGGAACTGAACTCACATCTGGACCTGGAAATCCAATCTGCCCATCCTATCCACAATGCCTCTGGTCACACCTATCTCATGAGGGTCTTTTTGGAGCATGCCCCCTCCATCAGCCACCTAATTTTCCACCACCGCCACCCTGTTGAATCATCCAAATCCCCTCCCCAATCCTACCACTGCAGTGCTGCCTTATGTACAACTTATATTTTGGTCATCAGTCTTCTGACTGGTTTGATGCGGCCCACCACGAATTCCTTTCCTGTGCTAACCTCTTCATCTCAGAGTAGCACTTGCAACCTAAGTCCTCAATTATTTGCTGTCTTCCTCTACGGTATTTGCCCTCTACAGCTCCCTCTAGTACCATGGAAGTTATTCCCCCATGTCTTAGCAGATGTCCTGTCCCTTCTCCTTATCAGTGTTTTCCACATATTCCTTTCCTCTCCGATTCTGTGTAGAACCTCCTCATTCCTTACCTTATCAGTCCACCTAATTTTAAACATTCGTCTATAGCACCACATCTCAAATGCTTCGATTCTCTTCTGTTCCGGTTTTCCCACAGTCCATGTTTCACTACCATACAATGCTGTGTACTCCAGACGTACATCCTCAGAAATTTCTTCCTCAAGTTAAGGCCGGTATTTAATATTAGTAGACTTCTCTTGGCCAGAAATGCCTTTTTTGCCATAGCGAGTCTGCTTTTGATGTCCTCCTTGCTCCGTCCGTCATTGATTATTTTACTGCCTAGGTAGCAGAATTCCTTAACTTCATTGACTTCGTGACCATCAATCCTGATGTTAAGTTTCTCGCTGTTCTCATTTCTACTCCTTCTCATTACCTTCATCTTTCTCCGATTTACTCTCAAACAATACTGTGTACTCATTAGACTGTTCATTCCGTTCAGCAGATCATTTAATTCTTCTTCACTTTCTCTCAGGATAGCAATGTCATCAGCGAATCGTATCATTGATATCGTTTCACCTTGTATTTTAATTCCACTCCTGAACCTTTCTTTTATTTCCATCATTGCTTCCTCGATGTACAGATTGGAGTAGGGGCGAAAGGCTACAGCCTTGTCTTACACCCTTCTTAATACGAGCACTTCGTTCTTGATCGTCCACTCCTATTATTCCCTCTTGGTTGTTGTACATATTGTATATGACCCGTCTCTCCCTATAGCTTACCCCTTTTTTTCAGAATCTCGAACAGCTTGCACCATTTTATATTGTCGAACGCTTTTTCCAGGTCGACAAAACCTATGAAAGTGTCTTGATTTTTCTGTAGCCTTGCTTCCATTATTAACCGTAACGTCAGAATTGCCTCTCTCGTCCCTTTACTTTTCCAAAAGCCAAACTGATCGGCACCTAGCGCAATCTCAATTTTCTTTTCCATTCTTCTGTATATTATTCTTGTAAGCAGCTTCGATGCATGAGCTGTTAAGCTGATTGTGCGATAATTCTCGCACTTGTCAGCTCTTGCCATCTTCGGAATTGTGTGGATGATGCTTTTCCGAAACTCAGATGGTATGTCGCCAGACTCATATATTGTACTCACCAACGTGAATAGTCGTTTTGTTGCCACTTTTAGAAATTCATTGGAATGTTATCTATCCCTTCTGCCTTATTTGACCGTAAGTCCTCCAAAGCTCTTTTAAATTCCGTTTCTAATACTGGATCCCCTATCTCTTCTAAATCGACTCCTGTTTCTTCTTCTATCACATCAGACAAATCTTCACCCTCATAGAGGCTTTCAGTGCATTCTTTCTGTTGTGTCTAGCTCAAAGCATAGACACAATGAGGTAGCTAGGTGCACGCTAAACTAACGCAGACGGGCTTGAAGTTCTGGAACATAAGACTTATTAATGAATAAGAAGAAAAGTACGTAGATGTTACTTAACTTTTATTCTCTTGTTGGAATACATCTCTTGAATAGCAGTAAGCTATAAGCACTGATACAAATGGCGCCTTGCTAGGTAGTAGCTATGGACTAAGCTGAAGGCTATTCTATCTGTCTCTCGGCAAATGAGAGGAAGACTTGGTAGGTCTAGTCGCAAGCAATGTAGTCCGTACAACTGGGGCGAGGTCTAGTCCGTGTCTCGTGAGCTGCCATGTGGTGGCGCTAGGTTTGCGATTACACAGTGGCGACACGCGGGTCCGACATGTACTACAGGACCGCGGCCGATTTAAGTTACCACCTAGCAAGTGTGGTGTCTAGCGGTGACACCACATTCCTCCCCCGCAAATTAGCGAACGGTCGTGAGATAAGGCTTCCGCCCGCCGTGGGGAGGACCCCATGTTGACGTATGCGATGAGGTGGGGAGCCTAACAACAGGCGAGGCTGTGCCACCCGCACCCGGCCATTCGGTCCGAGGGGAGCTAGGAAACGCCTGCAAACCTAGTCCAGGGTGCACGTCAACATGAGGTGTATGCGCACGTAATGAGACAGGAGGGGCCGAAGGGTCGACCTCCATGTGGTCGGAGCACCCGACTGGCGAAGACGACATCTGGTCCGGAGCGGGCAAGAGGTCCATGGCGGAGGACGGCTGGTCACGGGAAGCGAGCGGCGGCGCGTGACCCAGGGAGGCGCGTGGCGGCTGCAGCGAAGCGTCCACTGCGGGCGGCGCCGGCGGCGGCTGCGGCGGCGGCGCGACGCCATGAGGCAAAATGGAAGGCAGCGTCGGTAACACCTGGGGATGAGGCGAGCCAGTAGATGGGTCCCCAAGGCGCTGACCTGACGGCACCGTCGCTGAAAGCAGACGGGGAGCGGCAGAACCCAGGCGACGACAGAGGCGCAGCTGATTGAGATGCCGACGCACCTCACCAGAGGCCCCCAAAACCAAATACATCGCGCGGCCGAGGCAGCGAAGAATGCGCCCTGCGAGCCAACGCCGTGAACCGCGATAGTTGCGATAATAGACAACGTCGCCAGGAGCAAAAGCAAGAGTCTGCCGCTGCACAGGAACCTGATGTGGCGGATGCAGCAAAGACATCAAGGTGCGATGAGAACGACCATGGAGCAATTCAGCCGGCGAGAGACCATCGCGGGGCTGAGAGCGATACGAAGACAAAAAGAGCAACAAAGCGTCCTCCCGAGAATGCGACTCTTTCAATTTCAACATCTGGGACTTGAAAGTCCGGACCAATCGTTCAGCGGCACCGTTTGACTGAGGCGAAAACGGCGCGGAAGTCAGATGTTGAATACCATTGGCCGTGCAGAAGGACTGAAATTCTGCGGACATGAATTGTGGGCCATTGTCGGAAACAATAGTCTGCGGAAGACCTTCAATGCAAAAGATAGCAGACAAGGCGTGGATTGTGGCAGAAGACGTCGTGGAAGACATCCGGACAACAAAAGGAAAATTACTGAAAGCATCGACCACAACCAACCATCGAGCATTCCAGAATGGACCAGCAAAATCGATATGCAATCGTTGCCAAGGGGAAGTGGCTTTCGGCCATGCAAAGAATTTCCGCGGCGGTGCGGATTGTTGTTCGGCACACGCCACGCAAGAGGAGCACATATTCGTAATCGCAGCATCGATTCCGAACCAAGTACAGTGCTGACGAGCAAGTTGTTTCGTACGCACTATACCCCAATGTCCTTGGTGGAGAAGCTTTAAGACAGAGGACTGTAACGAACGTGGGACCACGACACGGGATTGATCATTATCGGAACGCAACAACAAAACACCACGCAGTACAAAAAGTCTCTCCTTGTGAACAAAAAAAAAACGGCGAACCAATGGATCCTCGATCCGTGACTTTGACAAGGGCCATTGCGTAGCAACAAAACGCAAAACAGTAGCAAGGACAGGGTCAGCAGCTGTGGCTGTAGCTACACGACGAAAATCAATCGGAAACGATGCGACCACGTCATCGGCTTCCGAATCAATGAACATGCAAGCAAGTTCGGAAGAATCGAATGCTTTATCCTCAGCAACAGGCAAACGGGACAACGCATCAGCGTTTCCGTGTTTAGCAGTGGACCGATACAAGATATCGTAGCGGTACTGCGAGAGAAAAAGTGACCAGCGAATGAATTTCTGCGCTGTACGTGGAGGTACAGGCTTGTTCGGATGAAAAAGCGATGTCAACGGTTTGTGGCCCGTGATGATGGGAAAGTGACGACCATACAAGAAGTCATGGAACTTGGTAACACCAAACACGAGAGCTAAAGCTTCTTTCTCTATTTGTGAATAATTTCTTTGCGCAGATGAGAGCAATTTTGACGCAAAGGCAATAGGGCGATCATGCGAGCCATCTTTGTGCGCAAGCACAGCACCGATCCCGAAATCCGATGCATCTACCATCAACAAAAGGGGTTTTCGGGGATCGAATGGCGTAAAGCAAGTATTTGAAAGTAACGCCGATTTCAACTGGCGAAAGGCGCGGTCGCATTCCGTCGTCCAGACGAACGGAACACCTTTACGGCGTAAGCGATGAAGCGGAGCTGAAATGGAAGAAGCATTGCGCAGAAATTTATGATAATAATTTATTTTACCCAGCACACACTGTAGCTGTTTTAAATTCTGCGGAGCAGGTAAATCCTGTATGGCACGGAGGTGCTCTGGACTCGGATGTATACCTTGGGCATTTATGACATGCCCCAGGTAGGGTAAGTCCCGAGCAAAAAACACACATTTGTCCGTCCTCAAGCGAAGACCATTCTGACGCAATACCTGAAATAATGTTCGGAGATGTTGCAAATGTTCGGCTTCTGTCTTTCCGGAGATCACAATATCGTCCAGATAGTTCGCAGCAGTAGGGACCGACGCACAAACAGTTTGTAAATATTGCTGAAACAAAGCAGGGGCGGAAGCACACCCGAATGGCAGTCTTTTGAAGCGATACAAGCCAAGATGCGTGTTAACCACTAAGACGCGCTGGGATTCTTCGTCCACAGGTATTTGCAAGTACGCATCTGCTAGGTCCAATTTTGAAAAATATTTTCCCGGGCACAGTTTGTCAAAAAGATCTTGCGGGCGGGGCAAAGGAAAAGTTGCAGTCACAAGTTGAGGATTCACAGTTGCCTTGAAGTCCACACAAAGTCTCAGTTTTCCGGAAGGTTTCGGCAAAATTACTAAGGGTGAGGCCCAGAGAGAAGCCTGCACACGTTCAATTACACCTTGAGATTCTAAATCGTGCAATGTTCTTGCGACCTCATCACGCAATGCGTGGGGAACATTGCGCGCTCTGAAAAATTTCGGTTGCGCGTTGTCTTTCAATTCCAAATGTGCTTCATAGTTCTTAGCGCAACCAAGGCCCGGTGCAAAAATGTCTGCAAATTCTTCACAAAGACTAGAAACACTGGCGGAAGGCTCAGTCTGATTCACCGATAGGACCTGATTTACTATAGACAAATTAAACAATTGAAACAAATCTAAACCAAACAAGTTCACTGCAGAAGTAGAACGAAGAACGTAAAATGATACAAGTTTTGTTTGTCCCTTGTATGTTGCAAGAAGGCTGCACTGTCCTAACACAGGGATCTGTTGTCCTGAGTAACTAGTTAACTTAACATGTGCGGCACGCAATGGCGGGGCGCCCAGTTGTTTGTACGTGGCGTGATTGAGCAATGAAACTGCAGCTCCGGTATCGAGCTGGAATGGGATCACTTTGCCTGCAAAGTCTAAGTCCACAAAAAGTTTATTGTCCTGCTGACGACAAGAGCGACTGTCACGTGCAATTTGAACTGATACAGGTACAGAAGCACTTGCGACTTTACGTGATTTCCGGCGACGTCGACGCACATTTGTGGTGGGACGAACACAGTCACTGTTAGCTAAAGTGTCACTGGACGGGTGGGAATGAACTACATGAATGTCCATGGGCGAAGGTCCACGAGCCTGATTGTCCTGGGGTCGATTCCGGCGCGAAGCAAAAGGCCTGGAATTTGTGTGATTGTCTGATCTAAGCCTTTTCTGGCAAACACTTTGTACATGTCCTTTCTTTTGACAGTAAAAACAAATAGCTTGGCGTGACGGGCAATTTTCACGCGAATGTCTAGATGCACACCGCGGGCATGATTTCACTGCAGTTGCTTGCTTACGCGGCGCACGTGTTTGCAAGGTAGGCTGCCGCTGCTGCGATGGGCGCGAGGGCAGCTGAGCGTCCCGTGCAGCGGGCCCGGCGGGCCGGTGAATGTGACACACTGCTGGCGAAGTTTCAAATGAGTCCTGAGCAAAGTCCAGTGTGTCTTGCCTATCTAATATGTCTATCACTTGTTGAAGGGAGGGATTAACTAGTTTCAAAATCTGTTCCCTGATGCGAACATCAGAAACGTTCTGTGCTATTGCATCACGCACCATAGTATCTGAATAAGGAAGTCCACAGTCACATTCAAAGGCACACTCCCTAGTAAGTCCTTGCAAAGTTGCAACCCACTCCCTATTAGTCTGACCGGCCGTACGTTTTGTACGAAAGAACGTATACCGTTTTGCAACTACATTAACTGTTTCTTTGAAAGAGGCATCTAAAGCAGACAAAATTTCCTCGTAGGTCAGAGTGGCTACGTCGCGTCGGGGAAATAATTTCACAATCACACGGTAGGTAGACACACCGACACAAGAAAGCAAAAACGGCTGCCGCTCTTTACCTTGAATTCTGTAGGCTGCTAGGTGAAAGGTGAACTGGCGAGACCACTCTTGCCAGGTCTCGTCGGCCGCCACGTATGGCCGAAAGGGAGGTGCAGCAGCGTTTTGTGGCAGCGGTAGCGAAGAAGCGGCGGCCGCCGCATCGTTTTGCAGCGCACGTTGACCCTGGACGAGCTGTCCAAGGGCTTCCAATAACGCCTGCGTCTGCTGATCCTGCAAGCGAAAAAATTCGGACAGTACATCTGGAGATTGTGGCGAAGCCATGACACAAACGAATTAATACAAACTCTTTTACTCGTCGCCAAATAATGTTGTGTCTAGCTCAAAGCATAGACACAATGAGGTAGCTAGGTGCACGCTAAACTAACGCAGACGGGCTTGAAGTTCTGGAACATAAGACTTATTAATGAATAAGAAGAAAAGTACGTAGATGTTACTTAACTTTTATTCTCTTGTTGGAATACATCTCTTGAATAGTAGTAAGCTATAAGCACTGATACAAATGGCGCCTTGCTAGGTAGTAGCTATGGACTAAGCTGAAGGCTATTCTATCTGTCTCTCGGCAAATGAGAGGAAGACTTGGTAGGTCTAGTCGCAAGCAATGTAGTCCGTACAACTGGGGCGAGGTCTAGTCCGTGTCTCGTGAGCTGCCATGTGGTGGCGCTAGGTTTGCGATTACACAGTGGCGACACGCGGGTCCGACATGTACTAAGGACCGCGGCCGATTTAAGTTACCACCTAGCAAGTGTGGTGTCTAGCGGTGACACCACACTTTCCACCTATCTGCTCTCTCCTCTGCATTTAACAGCGGAATTCCCGTTGCACTCTTAATGTTGCTTTTAATGTCACCAAAGGTTGTTTTGACTTTCCTGTATGCTGAGTCTGTACTTCCGACAATCATATCTTTTTCGATGTATTCACATTTTTCCTGCAGCCATTTAGTCTTAGCTTCCCTGCACTTCATGTTTATTTCATTCCTCAGCGACTTGTATTTCCGTATTCCTGATTTTCCCGGAACATGTTTGTACTTCCTCCTTTCATCAATCAACTGAAGTATTTCTTCTGTTACCCATGGTTTCTTCGCAGCTACCTTCTTTGTACCTATGTTTTCCTTTCCAACTACTGTGATGGCCCTTTTTAGAGATGTCCATTCCTCTTCAACTGTACTGCCTACTGCGCTATTCCTTATTGCTGTATCTATAGCGTTAGAGAACTTCAAACGTATCTCGTCATTCCTTAGTACTTTCGTACCCCACTTCTTTCCGTATTGATTCTTCCTGACTAATGTCTTGAACTTCAGCCTACTCTTCATCACTACTATATTGTAATCTGAGTCTATATCTGCTCCTGGGTACGCCTTACAATCCAGTATCTGATTTCGGAATCTCTGTCTGACCATGATGTAATCTAATTGAAATCTTCCCGTATCTCCCGGCCTTTTCCAAGTATACCTCCTCCTCTTGTGATTCTTGAACAGGGTATTCGCTATTACTAGCTGAAACTTGTTACAGAACGCAATTAGCCTTTCTCCTCTTTCATTCCTTGTCCCAAGCCCATATTCTCCTGTAACCTTTTCTTCTACTCCTTCCCCTACAACTGCATTCCAGTCACCCATGACTATCAGATTTTCGTCCCCCTTTACATACTGCATTACCCTTTCGATATCCTCATACACTTTCTCTATCTGCTCATCTTCAGCTTGCGACGTCGGCATCCATACCTGAACTATCGTTGTCGGTGTTGGTCTGCTGTCGATTCTGATTAGAACAACCCGATCACTGAACTGTTCACAGTAACACACCCTCTGCCCTACCTTCTTATTCATAACGAATCCTACACCTGTTATACCATTTTCTGCTGCTGTTCATATTACCCGATACTCATCTGACCAGAAATCCTTGTCTTCCTTCCACTTCACTTCACTGACCCCTACTATATCTAGATTGAGCCTTTGCATTTACCTTCTCATATTTTCTAGTTTCCCTACCACGTTCAAGCTTCTGACATTCCACGCCCCGACTCGTAGAACGTTATCCTTTCGTTGATTATTCAATCTTTTTCTCATGGTAACCTCCCCCTTGGCACTCCCCTCCCGGAGATCCGAATGGGGGACTATTCCGGAGAGATCATCATGACACTTCTTCAATTACAGGCCACATGTCCTGTGGATACACGTTACGTGTCTTTAATGCAGTGGTTTCCATTGCCTTCTGCATCCTCATGTCGTTGATCAATGATGATTCTTCCGCCTTTGGGGGAATTTCCCACCCCTAGGTCAAGAGAGTGCCCTGAACCTCTATCCGCTGCTCCGCCCTCTTTGACAGGGCCGTTGGCAGAATGAGGCTGACTTCTTATGCCGGAAGTCTTCGGCCGCCAATGCTGATTATTTATCAAAATGGAGGCAGTGGCGGGGATCGAACCCAGGACCGAAAACGTTTTGATTATGAATCAAAGACGCTACCCCTAGACCACGGGTACAACTACCTCCTTAAAAGTATCATAGATAAAAATTTTCCAAAATAATTATTCAACAATCCTGCAACTGACTGCATCTGTGAACTTGTTTCGTGCACTCCTCCATTTTGCCAGTAATTAAATATGTATTTGACTCAGCAATCAAGTTTAGGAGAATAATGCTGTTTGTGCAATGGCATCAAGATGGTACTGAAAATTTAAATCTTGGCCCTGATGTTTACTTAATGAAATCATATCTTGGCTTGAATATGGCCCTGATGTTTGCTTAATGAAATTATATCTTGCTTGAATAACGCCAGTTGTGCAATGGCAAAAAAAAATTAGTTATTTGAAACAACTTTACTCTGACAACTGTAGTCATACCAAAATCGATTTCAAACCATGAACTGCACATATATATATTGCATAGAGGCCTCATTTTCTTTACTTTCTTTCATTGGTGGGTACTTTACTACTCACTTTCATATTCAGTACAAGCAAAGGATGTGAATTATGATTCAAGCTGTCTGATTGAAACACAATGTTGATCTCTCTCTCTCTCTCTCTCTCTCTATATATATATATATATATATATATATATATATATATATATTAAGTCATATACAAAAACTAGCATTTCCAACATTTTTGTAGCACAAATCACTCTTACAAAAATTTACAAAAATTTTTGCAAAACGCTTACTGCGTCAAACCTTGGACAACAAATCCTAACTCTGAATATTGTTTAACAAAACCCATTGTGAAATCATTATATAGCTTCTCCCATTAATATGCCAAAGTTTACTCAGTGTGCAACCCAGAAAAAAAGGTGTGCTCTCTTAACCATCAAAGATCCTCCTACTCAAAGATATAATCATTCCACCTTGCAGTTGGCAACTATTGACTTTATTTTTTGGATCTACCCTGATCAGATCTTAGCACATACCTTTCAACCTGACCAAATGCAAAAACCCCCCACCTGTCCCCATTGCAATGCCTCCAACTTTCTCAAAAACTGCCCCAACCTCGCCACCCCTCCTTCCTGTAAAACTTGCAATGGCTCCCATCTCACCTATTCCCACGCTCGAGCTTACAGTCCCTGTCTGTCCCATTGATCCCCCTGTCCACCCCAACAATTCCCGCCATCCCCCCCCCCCCCATGGCTGAAGACATCATCCGGTTCCTCACCATAGCCCTCCAAAACATTCACCCTTTTCAACACCCACACATCTTCCAACAGATCACCCTCACTGCCTGCTCCGTCTTTCATCTGAACACCTCCACCACTTACTTACACAACCAAGTGCACTTCACCCACCTCAACACCATAGTTAAGCCTCTTCCCTCCCCTCTCTTCACACACCCCTCTTTTCCCATCATGGCGCGACACAAGTGTCCCATCCTATTCCAGAACACCTGTTCTTTCTGCTCCAACAAATCCCTTGTCATGAACACCCTCTCTCATCATCGGGTTGACACCTTCCTCCTGAACAAAACCATTCTCCAGCCTCACCATACTATCTGCACCTTTCCGTATATCCTCCACTACACTGATGCTCCTGATCCTCAAGCACAAGGTGGAGTCACCATCAGCCACCTTAAGCACATCCCCATCTGGCCACAACCCCTCGTCAATTATCCCACCAAACATGCTAACCTCAGCGTCTGTTTCCCCTCTCTCTTCATTACCTGTGCCACCATCTATGTCAGCTTCACTGTTCCTCTTCTGTATGACCATCTCCCACATTGACTGTACCTTCTCTATCTATGTGACTTCCACTGACATCAACATCCATAGCTGCTGCCCTGCCACCCTTCGGCGTTGGCATCAGTTCCTCCCCATGATCCAAGGTGACCTTATTCCCCTTCCCCAGAACACCCATCCTGAAAATGACACCACCCCCCATGTTGTCATTGCCTCCGCCAACCTCCTTGGCCGTCCACATCCTTGACCCCACAGGTAGTCACTACCTCCCTGTCCTTCTCAACATAACGTCTGCTCATCATCCCCCTCTGGCTCCCCGCCCTGCACAGCTCGAAAGCCACCCTCTTACCTATCACCATCCTGACGACATCATCCATGCCTCATCCTTCCTTTAGAACGCCATTACAGATGCGGTGGAGGCCCATTATCCTACTAAACCATTCACCCCCACCATCCCACTCTTCCTCCTTCTATCGCACCTTCTTGTGCACTCGTGACAGGGATACACTCCATCGCCACTGACAGATACAGGGACATGTACAGAACCTTATTACAGCAAAGGAAAGCTGGAACTGGTGCCAGACCTGTACACCACCCTCCCTATCAACTCCTGCAAGAAATGGTCCGCCTTCAATCGCCTTACTCGTTCCCATTTAGCATCCCATTACCCCCTTGTTCCCCCCCCTCTCCCCTCCTTCTCCCTGAGCGGATTTCCATCCTTCCCCCTGAGTCCCTGCACCCCCTCCTCAGCTTCCTCTCTGTCTCTTCCCTCCCAGCCCTTCTTTGGCATGCCCCCTTTCTCTCCCCTCCTCCTCGTCTCCTTCTCCTTTTCCCTTCTCCCTGCGGCCCCCCCCCCCCCATGGCAGATCCTCGCAGGTTTTTATTCATTATCAGTGTGCTGTGTTAGTGTTGTGATTCGGTGCCGTTATACAGTGTCATCTAGTGATGCGGTTTTAATTGTGTGCTCGGCCTGTTTATCGTCCGTAATTGTTCCGTGCTATGCCGTCCGTCACGTGACTGTTTTAATCGTTCTGCGAAATTTTATGCTTTGCCGGCCGAAGTGGCCGTGCGGTTCTGGGCGCTGCAGTCTGGAACCGCAAGCCCGCTATGGTCGCAGGTTCGAATCCTGCCTCGGGCATGGATGTTTATGATGTCCTTAGGTTCGTTAGGTTTAACTAGTTCTAAGTTCTAGGGGACTAATGACCTCAGCAGTTGAGTCCCATAGTGCTCAGAGGCAATTTTATGCGTTGGCCGTGCTATGCCTGGTGCCTTTTAAGCCAGTGAGTGTTTTTTGTGTAAATTACTTTTTTAGATTTTTACCTCCGTCTTACAGTAACCGCTTTGTATGTTTTCTTTTCTTATTTTCCGTCTCTTTTGTTTCTGTATTCCGCCATGTTTTCTTCTTTATATTGTTTTAAATGTCTTCCCGGCTACTTATGTCTCTCGACTGAAGAGCAGCGCTTATGCTGCTGCCAGCCCGCCCCTGATGGGGAATGGATATACAGTAAAGGAAAAAAAGTCTCTAACGGTCTCCTGTGACAGTTTACCCATTATGGACGTATACCCATCAGCCAGAACACTGTGACCACTTACCTGATAGAAGTTACGTCTGACTCTGGTACGGAGAACAGCGGCGACGTGTCTTGCCATGAGAGCAACGAAGCCTTGGTAGGTAGCTGGAGGCAGTTGGTACCACATCTTCACACGCCACTCACCTAATTTCCGGAAGTTCCGGAAAGGGGGGCGATGAGCTCTGACGCCACGTTCAATCACGCCCCAGATGTATGGGATCAGGATCAGATCTGACAAGTTGGGGGCTGCCACATCAATTGGAACTCACCACTTAGTTCCTCAAACCACTCCGTCACACTCCAGGCTTTGTGACATGGTGCATTATCTTGTCGAAAAACGCCATTACTATCGGGTAATATGTTCGTCGTGAAGGCCTGTACGTGGTCTGCAACCAGTGTACGATACTCCTTGGCTGTCATGATGTCTTTCACGAGCTCTAAGGACCCGTGATTCCCAACCGAATGTTTTCCAAAGCATAAAAGAGCGTCCGCCAGTTTGTCTCCGTCCCGCCGCGCTTGTGTCAAGGAGCTGTTCCTCTGGAAGACGACGGATTCGCGCCCTCTCTCCGGCATGATGAAGAAGCAATCGGGATCCGTCAGACCATGCAACGGACTTCCATTGTGCCAACGTCCAGTGCCGATAGTCAAGTTCCCATTTCAGTCGAAGTTGCCGATGCAGTGGTGTTAACGTTGGCACATGCATGGGTCTTCATTTGCGGAGGCCCATCCTTAGGAGTGCCGGGTGCACTGCGTGTTCAGACAGACTTTTACTCTGCCCAGCATTAACGTCTGATGTTAGTCCCGCCACAGCTCGCCACCTGTTCTGTTTTATCAGTCTGTCAAGCCTAACACGACAGATACCTGTAATGAGAGGTGATCGCCCAACCCCATGACGTCTGGACATGGTTTCACCTTGGTTTCGTCACTTGCTGACACTCACCACAGGACCCTCGAACACCTTGAGAGGTGGCATGAGCCCCCTCTCATATTTCTATCTTACGATTCTCCTCTCTAATTGCATGCGGTGGGAAGTTGCTATTCCTTCACACGCGGACTTCCCATGCAGCGTCTCTCGTCACCCGGGTGGTCCAGTGACAGGCGGGCTCTTCTGACTTTGAAAGGGTAAGCCGACAGGTGTGAGGGGTCGAGTGAATGCTTTCCAGACGCCGACATTGTCAAGAGGCACGCCCGCAGAGGCCGGAAGTAGCGGCTGGGCTAGAGGTTCCGTTACTTCACAGAAACTTAGCGAAAACACTTTCTGGCGGGCTACCAGCGAGGCGTGGGAATGACTTGTGTACCCAGGCAGTTGTGGCGGGAAAATTCCTGCGCTTTCTGCAAAATAGTAACTGTGATTGGCTTGCTCAGGGCATAGCTCCGTGACGTAGCAAAATCAGCGAAGAAATTGGCGCCAAGAATCTCCATTGGTGGAATGGTACTGCTCCGGCAATGGGGTGGAATTTTCCGCCGGTTTTCGAGTTGCTGATTGGAACGTTTAACCACGGCCACTGTCGTGGGGGCGGGCATGTTCTGTGTTCGGCCTGTACGGGTGCTCTTGTGGGTAGTCGGCTCTCGCCTTTCGGTCGAGGACGTCGAAGCAACCAGCCATCACCTACGGTACGCCAGATCGTGTTCTGGCAGATAAGAAGACAGTTTGGGAATGTATGTCCGCAGCACCGGCAGATAGGGATTTACCTAGGTGATAATCAGAGCTCAGCAGAGCGCGCCTGTTCGTCTTTTTCTAACTTTGTTCTGTCTTGAGTAGCAGCAATTACTGTTGGGTTAGCTGTGTGTCTCTCTTGAGATTTGAGTGGCAAGGAATTGGCTCCACATACCACTTCGTCTTAAACCTCACGATCTAGTTTAGGGACAACTTCACCTTTACAGTGTTTGTATGGGTCTCCAATTTGAGGCAATTTGATGTATTATAAATATTTCATGTGTTTTTTTTTTATTATTTTGTGTTCAGTCTTAATAAATCATATTGTTATTTTGGACAGAACTTTCATTCTGTTAATCGGTAGAGCAACCCATCATTTCCCACTATGTTAATGAAACCTTCGTTTATTTAACTTATTTATCAAATTAAATTATTGCAGGTGCCAAACTCTCTTCTACTCCACTGGCGGGGTTGGTTAGAGTCAGTGCGCGTGTTTTTTTATCCTTGTGCAACAGCAAAAGTCGGAGTTAGAACAGGGGGGGCTTAGAGCATCATTTACATATGTAGATTCAAGAAGAATGTAGTGTCAAATACACTGCTAGCCCCGGCACCTCGCAACCTGAAAAGTCGTGCAGTTTCCTAAATGCTCGTGCCGAGCCTCCGGGCCATCACCTGCACCGTAGGTGTGTCTGACTGGCAGACGTACCACGCCAGGTGACGGGTTTATATCGATAGTAGGTCAGTGGTGATAACGTTCTGGCTGATAAGAGTAGCCTACATGGCACGGCAGTCCAAAACACACGCGTCAACTTGCCTGATGATGGTTCGCTCTTCGCCTTTCCGGCGGTGGTTAATCCAGGTCTTGACTGCCTCCTGTACTCCTCTGCCAGGGCGGTGACAGTGATGCAGCCAGCGTTCGTCGGTGATGATGAGGCGGCCAGAGAAATCATCTGCGCAGCTGCAATACTTCCGCTGCTGCCTCGGTTTGGTTGAAGACTGGTCGACTACCGAGTCTCACTTTTCCCATTATCGTCTCGATTGTGATAAACTCGTCCTTGAACATAAGGAACTACACTTGTCTTGTTGCTCCTGGGTCGTCACAGAGATATGATCTGCTGCTTAGTATTTCGACTCGTCTGACCACAGTAGAAGCGTCTGCAGCTCATAACACGTGCGTCGTACGATGGTGATTTGTTACCGTAAACTTTCACCAACTCAGCATGGGTTGTTGCAGTGATATTCTCCTTCGGATGCAGATAACGAATTTCTGGACGATACTCCATACGATACGACGGAAAATAAAATTGAGGACCTGTTAGATCACTATCAGTTTCGCTTTATGGAAGGTAAAGTCACCAGAGAGGCGGCTTCGCCAATGTAAAATTGTGCGAGATGTTCGAAATTCACAGAAAATTTGGAGTAAGACGTAGGGAAAAACGAGTAATATAAAATATGTACTAGAACAAGGATGGGGCAAGAAGACTGGAAGACCAAGTACTTGGACTGAAAACGGTGTGACACAGGAATGCAGCCACTATTGTTGAATCTACACATCTAAGAATAGTTTTAAAATTCAACTCAACTATTTTTATTTTCCTGACAAATTTAGAATTTAAAAATTTATCTTGTCCACGCCCATAAATTTAATAGAAGTCAGGTAAAAATTGTAATATTGATCATAAATTCAGGGTGAAAGAGTATCAATGATAACATATCTGAATGACATTGGTACGCTCAGTGTAGCCGAGGAAGAATTTGATCTGTTGAATGGAATAAATAATCTAATGAGTACAGTATATGGAAGACGAAAATAATGAGAAGCAGCAGACGTGAAAATAACGAGAATCTTAAGTAATGCTGCTACCCTACGCAGGGTAGGGTAGCAGCAAGCAAGCAGGACATAAGAAGCAAACTAGCCCTGGTAAGAAGGGTTTTCCTTGCCAAAAGAAGTCTATTAGTATCAAATACAGGCCTTAATTTGAGGAAGAAATTTATGAGAATGCACGTCTGGAGCACAGCTTTGTACGGTAGTGAAACATGGACTGTGGGAAAACCGGAACACAAGGGAATTGAAGGGCTTTGGATGTGGTGCAGGGGACGAATGTCGAATATTGAGTGGACTGATAAGGTAAGGAATGAGAAGGTTCTCGACAGAATCGGCAAGGAAAGGAATATAAGGAAAGGAATGCATGAAAACCGCAGACTGGAAGAAGGGATAGAAGATAGGACATCTGCTGAGACGTCAGGGAATAAGGCCCATGATACTAGAGAGAGCTGTACAGGGTAAAAACTGCATATTAAAACTGAGATTGGGATACATCCAGCAAATAATAGAGGACGTAGGTTGCATGTGTTACTGTGAGAAAATTATGTTGGCACAGGAAAGCAATTGGTGGCGGGCCGCGTCAAACGAGTCAGAAAACTGAGGGCTCAAATGAAAATAAAATAGAATCAATAAATAAACAAGCTCCACTGTATCAGTGGGCTCGTTATTTTGTTTTGCCTACTCTAGTATACAGTAGACACGTACCTGCAGGCAAACAGATATATTTTTTTAAAGATGAGAAGTAAATCCTCATGACTACATGACTGTCTTCTCTAAAGCCACAAACTGGGTACATCACTCTCAGTCGCATTTGACCATATTACTTTAGCCGAAACAGAATTAATATTTGTCACGTTTTGTATGATACTCGTTTTCCTCTGTCTCACTGGCCTCTCTCTCCTTTCCCACGTCTGTGTTTTGTATTGTATGGTTTGCCGATCTACGATTGCACTATATATTTCATACTTTGAGTTTATAGCTTTTGTAAAGCTTCATGCGACGCAAAGATTACAGCATGTACATGGCAACAAAAATTGAAGGCACTCTGCCACCAAAAGGATTCAGTCTTAAAATGTGCTAAGAGAAGGTTTGAAACGACCAGGGGATGTCAACAGTGTCAAAGTGTGTGAAGAAGATCGTCCTGTCACTCATCGCAGGTCGAAGTGTCGTTTTTGGCCGTGATATGTGTGCTAAGCAACGCCCCAATCAAAGGGCTGGTTTCATTGACACCCTTTGTGCTATGCCCACATGCCTTTCCGTGTCGATTCTGAGCAAAGGTGAGCCTGAAATGTTTGACTCTGCCACCCATAAGAAAAGCGCGCCGTTTCAACGCTGGATGTCTCGTTTCTGACCACCATCGCAGAGGCGTCAAAAGGAGGGCTGAAATATGGGTAAGAGCGGCTTCCCATCGTGTGACACGTTCGGCAGAACTGCTTTGAAACGACGTGCAGATGCGGCACCATTAATTCATTCTGCACGTGACACGAATTTCCGAGCTGTGGCCTTTTTCCCGCGCGTGCCGACAGCCGCTGTTTGAAGAGTTCTGAAGCTGCAGGGTGCCAGCGCAGAGGAACGTTGCGCGTGCCTTTGACCAACTTTCATACTTCTGCGTCGCAATGGGGGGGGGGGGGGGGGGGGGCGGGGGGTAATTACGGGATTTCGAAAAAGTGGTCCTTCACTTGAGTTGTGCGATGTAGGTAGATATTTCAACGTGTGCAAACTCAGAAGTCATCTGCCTAGAACCGAAGTCAGCAGTTTTTACTTAACCAACAGAGCAGCGGATTATAAACTGGAGGCCTGCATGAACTACAGAGTGTTTTGCCCACTAAAGACAGCCAAATTTACTTGGACTGACACTCGATAGGTGGCCGTGCGGTTCTAGGCGCTACAGTCTGCAGCCGAGCGACCGCTACTGTCGCAGGTTCGAATCCTGCCTGGGGCATAGATGTGTGTGATGTCCTTAGGTTAGTTAGCTTTAATTAGTTCTAAGTTCTAGGTGACTGATGACCTCAGAAGTTAAGTCGCATAGTGCTCAGAGCCATTTTTTGAACACTCGATAGGACTCTCCTTCAGGAGCAGCTCGAAAAAACGCCTTGGAAAATAAACAAACGCAACAACCTTATTCAGAAACTCGGCGTACTAGTTCTAGACCATCAGCAGATACGTTACGAACTTTTGCCCGCAGTTCAGTGTTTTCCACTGCTGAACATTGTTACCGGCTGCATAAGAACTACTCTGCTATACTGGCCGCCAATACTGAGCTACAAAACCCCTCATCTGTTAAGAAGACAAAAGAATATCCCGAGATAATGAATAATCTTCTACTTGTCATTCACGAAGATATTTCAGGCTCGTCAACAAACCGACGTCTATGCAGAAATCTGCCGGTGTTACTGGCCCAACAGCTTCCTGGTAACAAGTACACCATTGACAGAAAACAGCGTGAAACCTGGCCTACGAATGATCCATCTGAAGGGCGAAACCTTATTGATCCTCTGCACAGACCATAATGCTTTGTACTCCCACGGCGTAAGTACATCAATCGCAGCTGAGCAGGGCAAGATTGTGTGTACCAGCGTACAGTCCAAACCCTTATGTTCGACCAGCCAACATTATGTCTCGCATCGCAAATTATTCAGTAGGAAGTTTCCTAACAGCTCAAAAATTGTCGCATATTACTAGTGCTTCGGTAATATGTCTATCTGGGAGGAAAAAAAGCGTTGGAGAATGTTCGGAGATTGAGATTTATCACAATTATCTCTTGCACAGACTGGCGGAATATGACATAAACCAGGAACGTGAACCCACTGGACACGTGTTCTCGGTTGTACAGGGAAAGTTCTTCCACAGTAGAAACGCGCGGCCACCAGCGGCGTAGGCCGCGTCATCGCGCAGTGATTGCCGGCTCAATAGCAGCTCGCGTCTCAGCGACCGCGTGGGCCTTCCAACGCCGATAATTCGGCTCGTGGCGGACACGACTGTGCCTTAAACATGTTGTACGTGACCTGTGAGCCAAGAACTTACTGCACTCTTCACCAATACGGCATTCGTGTAGCATTCAGTCGAGGATAATCTTTGAGGGCGCGACGGAAGTCAACTATGTGCTATTGCTGTACTTGTTTATTTACGAGTTAAGCGGCTGCCGCCAGAGCACACACCAGCGCCGCGGCGCCTTGCGTTCACTGCCGTCGGTCGTCCTCCGTGGAGTCCCGACTGGGACCGATCTGAGTTTCGTCTGTTTTCAGAACTTAAAGAACACCTTCGAGGACTTCACTGTGATACTGACGAAGCGACGCAAGCAGAGGTGAGGTCATTCCTCTGTCAACCGAGTCAAAAAAAATGGTTCAAATGGCTCTGAGCACTATGGGACTCAACTGCTGAGGTCATTAGTCCCCTAGAACTTAGAACTAGTTAAACCTAACTAACCTAAGGACATCACACACATCCATGCCCGAGGCAGGATTCGAACCTGCGACCGTAGCGGTCTCGCGGCTCCAGACTGCAGCGCCAGAACCGCGCGGCCACTTCGGCCGGCCAACCGAGTCAAACATTCTGCAGTAAAGGTATCAACAATCTGGTCTCTCGTTGGGCGAAATGTGTTCGTCGCCGGTGTTGAGAAATATATGTTCGAAATGTTAATACAGTTTGTTTTATTGAAAAGGCTTTGAGAGTCTTCACATAAAAAGTTCGGAGACATTACTTTTCAGCATGCTCTCGTGTATGCTCATATATTTCTACTATTTCATATAACTAGCTATCCATGGTGATTCAACATTACATTTTGTATGGGCAATAACAATTATAATAACACCATGGAAGATGTTGAAAAGTCTCTGTTGGATTCCTTTCATCTTAATTTCTTAAATCTGTTGTCATTTACGGCATAAATTCCACTTCTAAATTTACTGTGGTATTTCTGACTATATGGGAGGAGACTGAGCAGTGAAACGTGTTACTTTTACCCATAAACAAGAACGATCTGTCACACTACTACACTTTAAAATGGTCATAAGTCCCCTAGAACTACTTAAACCTAACTAACCTAAGGACAGCACACAACACCCAGCCATCACGAGGCAGAGAAAATCCCTGACCCCGCCGGGAATCGAACCCGGGAACCCGGGCGTGGGAAGCGAGAACGCTACCGCACGACCACGAGATGCGGGCTACTACACTTTAAAACACAGTTTATACGTAATTCATGTCACACAGTCTCATACGGAACCTACATCCGCTTTCTTTTATATACTGTATATGATAAGATACTGTCATCCCCCTTCCCTTCTGTGTGAGAGGATGAATGAGCAAATGTATTTCTAGTTGCATGCTTGAGGGTAGCAGACAAGCCTGTCTGCTACAGAACAGTAGGACCAACGTCGGAACAGGTAGCTACGCTTTGTAAAAGCAAAGAGGTTTCTATTCTTGGTATGGCCCTGTCTGTCCCTTGTCATGTTGGTACAGGAAGCTGCCTCTCTGGTCACTTCCGTTTGTATCTGTTAAGCACCCTCGGTAGGGACACGCGCAGTCTGTCCGCGGCGAGCGTCTGAAGTGGTAAGATCTCCGGCTAAGCGCGTCTCTGCTGAGTCCGTAGGACAATGGATTTCTTAAGTTCAGCCTAACTGAAAATTTAATCAGCTTTATTTCAGGTGTAGCTCTAAAATATCTAATGTTATCTTAAATTGCAACGCAGTGTAATTCGAGTGTGAAGTTCAGAATATCTTCCGGTAGTTGCTTTGTCACTACTTTGTGAGTAAAGTGGAACCACGTGTTGATGATCCGTAACTCTAACTAAAATCATCAATCTTAAATGCGAATGTGCGTGAGATGATAGCGTCTCGTCTTGACAATATTTTTCAATATAGCAACTTTTCTTTATGTTAAACCCACGTGGGGTGTACTTTGTGAGACCAGTACCACGTGCTTATACAATTGTTTGACCAATCAGGTTAATAGTAAGACTATAGTAACCAATTCGAGGTTTTTCTTTTGTAAATTGCGCTTCGATGTAATTTATTTTAACTATCAAAATTATTGTGGAGTTACACTCTTTGTATAAACCAAGTTGACCACGTGAAGCAGGTGGTGTAATCAAAGTAGCCCTCAGCTATTCTTTTCGGGAAGATTTCAGAGAGAGTTAGTGTGAATTAGTATACCAGTGTGTGGTAATTTCATGACGGACAGGATTGCGCTACGAACGTAACTTCTTTGAGTGAAAATTGAATCGGTTGGTTGTGGTTAATTTCCTCTTGCATATGTTTCAACGTTCTTCGTGTGTTATTTTATGAATGCAGTGTTGTATGCAGTCTCCCGATCTTGGCTCCATATTTGATGTGTTCCGTAAGATTACAAACTCACATTTTCACAATCCTAAATAAGGCACCAGTTTAGTTATGAATCATGTTTAATATGCTGAAATTTTAACCGAACAATGATCAATGTTAAAATAAATGTCCAAATATAAACTGATTTATTTCTTTTTATTTAAATTATCTTTTTACATACATATATATCAGGTTGTCGTAAGATGACTATTAAAAGATAATAATTAATGTTAGTCTGCTTGGGAATTTGGTAAGCTAGACTGGATACCTGGTGAAACAGTTGCTCAGTAATGCAAGGTTAACTTTCCCAGGTAGCTGACAGCTTTTAACCCGCTTTTATTGTCTTGAATATCAGCACCGCTTTCAGAACAACAAGTTAATGAATCAACTTTACAATGTTAACTTTGTGCCGGTCCACGATTTCTGACCACATACTGCGTATAAACGTTATGATATGCCTGGATGAAAACGATCATCATAGAACCAAGCCGGCTTCAGAAACTAACATTCATATCACAGACAACTGGCTCTTAATTCGCACGAAGTAATGAGTGCTATCGACAAGAGATTTAAATCTGATTCCATATTTCCAGATCTCCGGAAGGTTTCTCGCACCGTTCCTCACGAACGAATCGAATTGCGTGCAAGTGGGGTATTGTCTCGCACGACTGACTGCATACCTGTGACGTGTCGTCCGATATGTGCGACCGGATTTGCGATTTCGTATCGAAAAGGTCCCAGTTCGAAGTACCTGAAGGGAAATCATCTACTGACAACGACGTAATATCTGGCGTTCGCTAAGGAAGTGTTACAGGCCGTCTGCGTTCTTAACATATGAAAGAGGTTTAGCAGACACTCTGAGCAGCCCTCTTAGATTGTTTACCCTTTAGAAATCAGTGTTACCAGAAAATATAAACCAAGTGCAAAGTATTTAGAAAAGATACCTGTTTGGTGCGGAAAGTTGCAATATGCTCTAAACAATGAAAAGTTCGTGAGTTGTAACTACCTATAACAGAAACGAGTACTGAAATTTCGGTTCCATGATAAGTTGCACAAATTTAAATCTTCAATAAAACACTTCTAGGTTTCCGACTGCATTGTCAATATGTAAAACTACCGATGTTTCGGCAACTGTTGCAAGTGACCTTCTTCAGGGTGTTTTTGTTTACACCCACACAGAAGAATTTTATTGCCTGTGACAATGGCCGTGGAAGCCAACGTTTAAATTTAAATGTTGTTAATTCAACTCAATAACTGGGGATTACAATTACGAACAATTTAAATTCAAACAATATATTGAAAATGTTGTAGGTTAGGCGAACAAAAGGCTTATTAGCAGAACACTTAGGAGATAAACAAATCCACTAAAGAGACTGTTACACTACGGTTGTCCGCCCTCTTCTGGAGTAATGCTGTGCGATATGGGGTTCTTAACAGACACGACTGATGAGGGACATCGAAAAAAATCAGTGAAAGGCACCTAGTTTTGTATTTTCCAGAAACATGGGGGAGAAAGTCACGGATAGGATGTGCAAGTCTGGATGGCAGTCATTAAAACGAGGCTTTTTTGGTTGTGGCGAGACCTTTTCATCAATTTCAGTCATCAGTTTTCTCCTCTGAAATAGATTACATTCTGTTGACTCCATCTACGTAGGGAGAAATGACTATCATAATACAGTAAGAGAAATCAAAGCTCGCACAAAAAGTTGTATGTGTTAATTTTTCCCACGAGCTGTTTGTTATCTTACCCTCCCACACATCGCCATTAAATTTCTCTTAGTCTCATTATTTTCGAAAGCTTGGGACGCGTAAGATGCACAAAAGAAAAACTTTTTACTTATCTTGATTTTTTCGTCTTGTTGTTGACTCCACGACTTGTGTCTAGGGGTACATTCTTGTGGCTGAAATTTTAATTTTACGTTGTGGGTTCCTGATGACTAAATAACTGATGAAGATTTGCTTGTATTATTCTTGAATTTTATTCTTTGTCACATCTTTCAATATCACAGCGTTTTTACAATTTCCACTTAATATTCCAAACTACATTGTTAGTGTCCATCATATAAATACGTCTGTCTCCATCAGAAGCATGTCCACTACTCCTTACACTCCGTGGCACCCACAAAATTCCAAAGAGTCTGCAAAGCGAAAGAGCCCACAAACCTTCTTGACAAAAGTAGAACCTTCGCCAAAGTATATCGTTATTTCGTAAAATTCAGAAACAAATCTTACAATTACGGTTAAATTATGCAATTAATAATACGAACTCCGAGTATACCAGAAATTTCGCAATTTTAAATATTTCTAAAAGAAGAGCAACTTTGCCGTTCGTACATAGTACTAACAAATTAATTTCCTTTTATACATTTCCGCCCGTAACACAACACATCGTATACAAAATCACATAAAACAGCCGAGAATGTTCACCTATACAAGAACCGAGAGTATTCACGGTATCGGTTATTTCTACAAAAAAAAAAAAAAAAAAAAAAAAAAAAAAAAGGTTAGAGCAGGGTGTCCCATTACATGGTCGAGAGTGGACCGTTCGAGATATAGTCTGAATGGGGTTCTACGATACACCTGGCAAACATCTGAGTGTGAATTGCTGAGTAATAAAGTGGATTTAGATGTAGATGCAGACTGGAGCCCAACGCCTTGCCTTTCGCAAACAATGTTCCTGCCGGCTGAGCTATCCAGACGCGACTTGCGACCGTCCTCACAGGTGTACTTCCGCCAGTACTTCATCTCCAGCTTTCCAGACTTCACAGAGGTTCTCCTGTATACCTTGCGGTAGTAGCTCTCCTGGAACAAAGGACACAGGAGAAAAAAAGTTTAGTCTCAGCCTAGGGGACTGTTTTCAGAATGAATGTTTCCCACCGCTACAGAGCGTCTGCTTAGTGTCGGTCAGGGACTCAAACCCGGAACCTATGAATATTATTGGGAAACGCTCTGTCAGTATCCCACCAGGTAGGCAGGAAAAATTGTATGAAGTTTGGAAGGTAAGAGAAAGCAAGTTGCATAAACAGAGCTCAGAGGGCGTTTCGAGTTGTAACTACAATAGAAACGAAAGTTGTCTTCGGTGTAACATTTGTCCAATTCTATAAATGAGCGCGAAGAAAACAATGTGTGTTCTTGCTCACTTTTTAATTTTGTTATCTGTGCAATTTAGTTAACACTAATTTGGGCAAGTCACTTTCGTCTGCAACGAATTTGAACAAATGATTCATATCATTCAACTAAATATCACCTGATCACTTTACTGTAACGTGTGAAATTCTTATTTTGAGAGAAAATGTTTTCTTTGCCAGTCGTAACTCATCGGCAGTTTATTGTCACTAATTTACATCTGTAAAAAGTGCAAACAATATGATAACGTAGTAGATAGAAATCTCAATAAATGCTTCCCGGAATTCTTGCCATATAGAATTTCTGGTTAGTCTCGAGCTTTCGACAACTTCCTCCGTCTCCGCTGTCACAAGATTACTGTCGTTCGTTATTTAATTGACCGAATTAAAATACCAAACGACGTACAGAAATCGCCTGACAATGAAGACTGGGGTAAGAACTCCGTGAGGCATTTATTCAGCAATGTTACAGCGGAAACCTACGTGTCGCACAGAAAATATTATGCAAGAAGGAGCTAAAATCAATGTAAATTGTTGAAAAAGTATTATTTTCTTGTTGATAGAAAATGGCTCGTACTATTGTCACCCACTTCCATTTCTGCCCTTCCTCAGTGTAAATAATTTGAATGATGTATTCATGACGGTAAAGATATGCATCAGATTTTATACAACGTTGTAGTTCATTATATTTCAGAACAATGAAGAACATAGCTCTGTCGGAAGAGAATTTACCTGCAAAAAAGGCAAAGTTCCCAGGTTGTAGACCCAGTCCGGCACACAGCTTTGATCTGCCAGGTATTTTCAAATCAGCCCATACTTCGCTGCAGATTCAGTATGGAATTAACATTAATAATAATAATAATTATAATAGTAATAGTAATAGTAATACTGATGATGAAAATGATAAGTGGCATATTCCATCTACTTAGGCGAGAAGTTTTGAAAAGGTGAAAACATGGCACAGAGCATTCACCTGCAGAAATTCAAGAGAGCGTATGGAAGAACTCACGGCAACCCAAAAAAAGTCTAACAACACGTAAAAGAATGAGGCGTTCCAAATGTTATTAGATCAGAAGCCAGCTATACACTTCACATAACATGGGAAACATCCTGAATGAGGGACGTCAAATTATGACAGAGGTTCACTGCCAAAACACAACGGACGATAGCTACATACGAAAATAACAAGAAAGGAAAGAAAAATTATCCAGCCTTGTGTCAGACATAGAAACAATTATATGAACGCATCAACAAACGCAAGTTTAACGTAAGCGAAAAGAATCCTGGATTCAACAAGACAAAAAAGACCTGGAGCCTCGACGAATACGTCAGTAGTGTTAGACAAAAAACTTGTACCTTCAAAACAGTTAACAGACGAGAAGAAATGAGAACGAAACTACGAAGAAGGCAGAAAGAGAATTTATGGAGAGAATGTGAGAGCTACATGGAAACACAGAAAATTGAATCACAAATCTTTGTTTGATCCAATACCGTGAAGAAGAACTTGATAATATAATAATAGTAATATACATGGAAATGAATATATGGAATTTAAGAAATGTCAGTCTTACTAAAATTGTGTTTCCTCATTATGTAGTTGTCAAACCTGAACAATAACATCCAACAGAAATGTTTGGCAACAGTACACAGGAAATTAAATGTGCAAAAGAGCAAGAGAGATATATAATAGGGTAGGATCAACAGAGGAGATGCAAGGAAGAAAATACACAGGAATGACAAAAGCATGGACAGTTTTGACTATGTGTCAGAGATACTGGTTCATTCCTGGGTAGAAGGACAACAGCTTGAGTATGGTGTGAGGTTAACAAAGCGTCACTCCACTCTTGAACGCAGAGTGGTTTTGTGTAAGATGCACGCTACACTGTAGACTGTTCGAGAGTCGTAAGGCTGACATGGAAAAGGTGATGGAGAAAGTGTAATAACGCATGTATGGATTAACAGAATATGGAACTTTTGTATGAGAAAGGAAAATGTTTACAATTCATGCCATTGGAAACACGGTACTGTACTGACCAAAACCGCTATGTGAATGTGATGTTGTTGTGGCATACGGTCTATAAACTTGGTTTCATTCCCTTAGGTAAAAAAAAAAAAAAGCAACGGGATTTGCTATCTTAAGAAGACTTTATCTGGAAGGATAATTCTTGTAGAGAAAAGAAATGATCTATCTAAGCTTATGGTTCCTTTAATTGAACAATGCATATGGAATTATGCGGAAGAAGTAGAGATCATCCGAATACTGTGAAAATACTAGTAAAAGCTGGATCCACGAGCCTGATGGTGAAGCGACTGGAATTCTTTGCCTCCTTACTTTATTAATCTCCTGCAGTACATCAGGGCGGAGGGTGAGGAGCTAGACCACCACGGTCGACCCTGCAGTTCACCACCCAAGACTCTAAGCCTCCGCAACGACCTACGAGTTCCTGTACTTGGCCCATACTGCGCTGAGCGGAGCTCGCCAGCTAATTTACTACCTTTCTATTTCCAGACGAATGTCGATAAATTTGTTTTATACTGTATTTATTCTTAGTCCGGCAATATAATTTCTTAGGCATTCCCGGAGATCCGTTGTCATCTCGCATATTAAACACAGCGTTAGTACATTGTTGTAGGTTTAGTGGAGAATAGTTGCCAGTAAACCCGAGGAGATAGTAAAGAAGCTGCCGCCCATGAGAGCACGGGGCTTAGAACAACTAATATATGAACCTTCTATTTCTACAGAGGCAGGATGCTAGAGGTGTCACAATACATTTATTGAAAGATGATAAGTATTTCGTATTAGAGAACTTGTATTAAGGACAACGCAGTGACGTAAACAGAGTCGTGAGCAAACCACGTCGCCTGTACAGTCGCATCCACCCCACCTGAGCAATGGAAGGACTGATGTGTTCAAATAATATTAAGTTACACACATATGGGTGTATGGCATTCTGAAGGCTGTGTAAAGCGCCGTCAGCTACAGGGATTTCATGGAACTACAGTGGGCTGAAGCAGGAACACTCCACGATATCCCACAGCAAACTCCGCATTTGCTAACTCGAAATTGGCCGAGAAAAGAAAGTGTGATGCATTACTTGGTGAACGCCCCTCGTGTTAATGCTTTAAGCTAACATTGTACCTCTTAATGAGTTTATCTTGGCAGCGTAGTAAAAATTCACTAAATAATTACATAAAATACAGAAAACCAAACCTTTGTTCGCCTGGAGACCATGTGACAGGCAACTTCCTACTGGCTTTGGATGGCTGGCTGACCGTTTTAGTTGTTTAGTAATGTAGATAGGGAAACTAGAAAATCTGAAAAGGGAAATGCAAAGGCACAATGTAGTAGCGTCAGTGACGTGAGGACAAGGATTTCTGGTCAGACAAAATGTCAACAGTAGCAGAAAATGATATAACGGATGTAGGACTCGTTAAGAATAGGAAGGTAGGGGAGAGAGTGTGTTACTGAGAACAGTTCAGTGACAGAGTTGTTTGCATCAAAATCGACAGCAAACCAACACCGAAAACGGTAGTTCAGGTATACATGCCGACGCCGCAAGCTGAAGATGATGAGATAGAGTGTATGAGGATATTGAAGGGTAATACAGTATGTAAAGGGGAATGAAAATCTAATAGTCATGGGGGACCGGAATGCAGATGTAGCGGAAGGAGTAGAAGAAAAGGTTACAGGAGAATACGGGTTTGGGACAAGTAATGAGAGAAGTGAAAGACTTATTGAGTTCTGTAATAAATATCAGCTAGTAATAGCGAATACTCTGTTCAAGAGTCACAAGAGGAGGAGGTATACTTGGAAAAGGCCAGGTTATAGAGAAGATTTCAGTTGGGTTACATCATGGTAAGACAGAGATTCCGAAATCAGATGCTGGTGGATTGTGAGGTGCTCCCAGGAGAAGATATAGACTCAGACCACAGACCACAATTTAGCAGTGATGAAGAGTAGGCTGAAGTGTAAGAGATTAGTCAGAAGCGGAATACGGAAGCACTACGGAATGAAGAGATACGCTTGATGTTCTCTAATGCTGTAGATACTGCGATAGCGAATTGCTCAGTAGGCAGTTCAGCTGGAGAGGAATGGATATCTCTAAAAAGGGCAATCACAGATGTTGGAAAGAAAAACGTAGGTAAAAAGAAGGTCGTCGGAATGTATATCTGAACTATCACTGTCGATGTTGGTTTGCTGTCTATTGTGATGAGAACAATTGTACCTCTGAACAGTTCACAGTAACTCACTCTCTTCTCCACCTTCTATTCATAGCGAATCCTGTCACCGAAACTAGTTTGGGAGAATAAAGAAATAAACAAATAACAACGTGAAACTTCCTGGCAGATTAAAACTGTGTGCTCGACCGAGACTCGAACTCGGGACCTTTGCCTTTCGCGGGCAAGTGCTCTACCATCTGAGCTAGCGAAGCACGACTCACGGCCGGTACTCACAGCTTTACTTCTGCCAGTATATCGTCTCCTGCCTTCCAAACTTTACAGAAGCTCTCCTGCGAACCTTGCAGAACTAGCACTCCTGAAAGAAAGGATACTGCGGAGACACGGCTTAGCCACAGCCTGGGGGATGTTTCCAGAATGAGACGGAGCGTGAGTCGTGCTTGGGTAGCTCAGATGGTAGAGCACTTGTCCGCGAAAGGCAAAGGTCCCGAGTTCGAGTCTCGGTCGGGCACACAGTTTTCATCTGCCAGGAAGTTTCATATCAGCGCACACTCCGCTGCAGAGTGGAAATCTCATTCTAAAATAACAACGTGTTTTGTAACAAGGCGGGCTCAGTTTCTGATATTACTGTTTTTCTATGCAAACACGGACCAAATGGAAGAGTTCCAAGATAAAATCCTACTCCCGTAATATCGTTTTCTGCTGCTGTTGATATTACCTTATAGTCGTCTGACCAGAAATCCTTGCGTTCTTTCCAATTGAGTTCAGTGATTTCCAATATATGTAGATTCAATCTTTGTATTTCCCTCTCCAGATTTTCTAGCTTTCCAATATGTTCACACTTGTGACATTCCACGCTCCGATACTACAACGTTACCCATTCTTTGGCTATTCAGTCTGTTTCTCATGGTGACCTCACTTTTTGCAGTCCTCTCGCGGAGAGATCCGTATGGAGGACTATTCCGGAATCTTCTGCTGATTCGTCCGCCATTAGGGGCAGTTTGCTTTCCCAAGGGCCGGAGAGTGCCCTGAAGCTCCCTGCGCTCCTCCGCTCTCTTCAACAAGGCCGTCGGCGGAATGAGGGTGAGTTCCTATGCCCTAAGCCTTCGGCCGCCCTTGGCCATGATTTTTATTGAAACTTAAGCAGTGGCGGGCTTCGAACCAGGGACCGAGGACGGGATGAGACGCTACCCCCTGTACCACGGCTACCTCAAAAGACTGCAAAGCTGCACAGCTTACAAAAATACTTAACAAACGAAGTGGGAGTAATCCGATAAATTACAGAAACATGTCACTGATGTCGATCTGCAGAAGGATTTTGGAGTGCATGCTGTGTTCGGACATTTTGAACTACCATTACCTAACGGTCTTTTGAGACACAGCCAACAAGGTTTAAAAAAATATCCTAAAGGCTTTTGACATCGTTCCTCGAGACGCCCGCTAAACCCGCTGGGCAGAACAGGTAATAGGATTGTGGAAAGAGCCAAGTGTTGAGGCCAGTTTCTGCTTCTAATTGTCATTTATTGTAATTTAATAACCTTTACAACCAAAACGACACATAGCCGAATCTTTAGCGAATGCAACTCTTTCACGGCTGAAGGCCTCCATCAAGAAATCTTAACGAGATAAAAATCTAATTAAGACAGCAATAAAATAATTCAAAAACAACATACGCAATGTGCAATACAAATGGCCGAGGGCCACAATGAAATTCCAAAATTTTAGAATAGACCTTTAAAGGCAGAAGGTCAACAAGAAATCTTCAATTAAGATAGCAATAAAATATTTTAAAACCCCAAGAAGCAACATATGCAAGGTGTAATACCAATGGCTGAGGGCCACAATTAAACTTTGAAACGCGTACGTGTCATAGGCAGCGATGGCGAGCCACAGAATCTCTGACCAGAGAGCATGTAGTCAGTTCTAGTTGCGAGGCAGTTTGAGAGTAGTAGCGCATACAAGATGACATAGTCTGTGGTAGTAGCGCGCGAGAGTCAGTCGGAGTTGTGTGTGAGTAGTCGGCGGGCGTCGACATCGCACTCTGGTCGAGATTCAGGACGAGGTATATTTTTTAAATAAGGTAATGAAGCAGCATTGCGCTCATCTGATAATGTAATGCATCTTAAGTGTAATTAATTTGTTCAAGAATCGCCCCAATAATAATTTTGTTTTCAAACCAACCATTTTTTAACAAAGAATCCTTTTTTGAAAGAATATTTTCCTTACATTTCCTTAAAGAAAAGTTTCCCTTAAATTTAAAAAAAATATATATTTGCGATGCATTTCCTCCAAACTATGGCGAAAAATAAGAGCAGATGCAGTTTTACTGAGGTAAGAATTTGAGTTTAATCAGGGCGTAAAGATCGACATTTGGGTCTATTTGCATTTTCATTGTGACTGGGATTTCATTATCATTGAATTGACTTACATTTTTTGTGGACAGCTTATACCTGGGTCAGATTGCTAATTTTCATTTAATTGTCATTGTCTTTAAATTTAATTGCTGGGAGGTTACACTTAGCTCTATGTCTATTCTCATTTAAAAAATTATCTTAAATTTCTCTGGGGAGCTTACACTTGGCTCCATTTCTATTAAATATTGTCATTTAAATTTTTGTGGGGAGGTTACAACTTCAAAATTTTTAAAATATATTACCATAATCTTTAAAGGCAGAAGGCCGCAGTGTTTAAGCTTGAAATTTTAAGAAAAGAAAACAAATAACCATAAGCCTAAAATTTAGAATAGCTGGCAACAGATAATTAAACACCGGTAGCACTCAGAAAACCTCGAGGGAGGTCGGTCTGCCCTCGTTCACTTGGATGAGACAGGTGGTGAGCCCAACTATACTTGATCCGTCGGAACACAACCAGGGGACAGCCACGGACCAACCGACACAACGACTTGCTTCCAATCAGTCATTACAGTAGAACTCAAACCGGCAATGTTATAAACGTGATAATCCACAATGGAGTATGTATTAGCTGTGAGAACTACACACCATGTTGGACAGCGACAACAGGTGAGGAAAGGGCGCTGCCTGAAATTACGTCAGTGCCCAGGGCAGACAACCGGAACAAACAAAATTCCACTGGTGCACTCAAATCATAGTCGACCCTAAAACTTAATTGCACCGCATGGCGGCTAAATCTCAGCAGTAGAACCACTCCGTGTTGCTCACCGGGAAACCTGCCGAACAGCAAACCACCGAAGTGAGCCACCACAACGTGAATAGACGCTGCTCGGGTAGTTGAAACCACCACTCAACTTTGACGTCCTGGGTCGGCGAACCACGAAGTTCGTAGCGATCGGACAGCTCCACACACGCTCCGACACTCCTTCAGACCGACTCCTTCACACCCCTTTGCCGGAAACTATATGCACCAAACCAAAGATGATAAACGGTGCAAATATCGATAAACATCACTGCTGCCACACGTAGAAGGAAGAAGAACCGCAACGTAACCGCGACAAGGGCGGGAAACCAAACACAGATAGACAGCGAAGTTCACGAAAACGCATGGATGGGAGAGAGCACGGCTGATTCCTCACTAGCGGCTTCTAATCAGATTACGTCCCTATGTAGTATCGTTTAAATTGTTCGACTAAATTCGTGATTTCCTGTCGTATAGATCACAGTGGGAAGTAGTTCACGATAAGTCATCGGGTAACACGAGACAGCTGGCGTCATCCAAGTAACTGCTACACTCACTGTTCTGTTTCTGAACTGTATAAACGATATGGGAGACAATATGAGCAGATATCTTAGGTTGTTTGAAGATGATGTTGTGATTTACCGTCTAGTAAATTCATCAAAAGATCAAAACCATTTGCAAACTGATTTAGAAAAGATATCTGCATGGTGCGAAAATTGGCAATAGATCCTAAATAATGGACAGTGTGAGATAATCCACAGAGGCACTAAAAGTAATCCATTAAGGGTAGGTTACACGTTACATAACACAAATATAAAGGCTGTTATTCCGAATAAACCTATTAATTACAACTACGAACAACTTGATCTGGAACAATCACAGAGATAATTTGAGGTGACGGCAAACCATAGACCATATGTTTTATTGGCAGAACACTCTTCTTCTACAGTGCTGCAGTACTTTATGGGACAGGCATCAGATAGGACTGACGGAAGACATCGAAAGAGTTTAAAGTAGGGCAACTAGTTTTGGATTATCGAGAATCAGGGCAGAGAGTGTCACGGACATGATAAGAGAGTTGGGATGGCAGTCTCTAAAACATAGTTGGGGCAGGATCTTTTCACAAAATATCAATATCCACCATCCTGCTCTGAATGCAAAAATATTTAGTTAACACTCATCTACATAAGGGGGACATATGTACTGTAATAAAATAAGAGAAATCAGAGCTCACACAGAAAGATTTTAGTGTTCGCTTCTCACCCGAGCGCTTAGAGTGTGTAATGGTAGACAAACAGTGTGAAAGAGGCTCGGTGAACCGTCTGCCAGGCATCTAAGTGGAAACTGCAGAGTAGTCGGGCAGATGACGATGTGGATGTAGATGTACTTCAATATTTTTAACATGTTACTAGAATAGAATGCCTACCACTACACGAATGAAATATGAAATAGTCGATATAAACAGAAAAATTAAATATAAAACAAAAGGGAAGAAAGGGTCAAACTTTTCCAAAATGCAATTTGCATTACGCATGTGCATTACACATAGGATAATGGAATGTAGTCGAATTAAGTCGGGTGATGCTGAGGGATTTAGATTAGGAAATGAGACACTTAAAGTAGTAAAGGAGGTTTGCTATTTGGGGAGCAAAATAACTGATGATGGTCGAAGTAGAGAGGATATAAAATGTAGACTGGCAATGGCAAGGAAAGCGTTTCTGAAGAAGAGAAATTTGTTAACATCGAGTATAGATTTAAGTGTCAGGAAGTCATTTCTGAAAGTATTTGTATGGAGTGTAGCCATGTATGGAAGTGAAACATGGACGATAAATAGTTTGGACTAGAAGAGAATAGAAGCTTTTGAAATGTGGTGCTACAGAAGAATGCTGAAGATTAGATGGGTAGATCTCATAACTAATGAGGAAGTATTGAATAGGATTGGGGAGAAGAGAAGTTTGTGGCACAACTTGACCAGAAGAAGGGATCGGTTGGTAGGACATGTTCTGAGGCATCAAGGGATCACCAATTTAGTATTGGAGGGCAGAGTAGAGGGTAAAAATCGTAGAGGGAGACCAAGAGATGAACACACTAAGCAGATTCAGAAGGATGTAGGCTGCAGTACGTACTGGGAGATGAAGAAGCTTGCACAGGATAGAGTAGCATGGAGAGCTGCATCAAACCAGTCTCAGGACTGAAGACCACAACAACAACAACTTGAGTAACAAACAGATAAAAAGTAAACTAGGACCAGGAGACAGCGAAGAGCTGCTTCAGCCGCCTTGGAAAGGTTTTCTCTATCCTCCGTGCCTGCAGGCGCCGTTCCGTCGTGAAGTATGAGAGCTGTGTATGTGTAAAGTGTTGGTGTCTGTAATGGCGTGCTTGCGCGCGCGCGTGTGTGTGTCATTAGCATCGTGTTCGTATTGGTTGGTGATGAAAGAAGGGAGAGGGTGAAACCCGATGTCGACACGCAGCCCAATCACCTCAAAGAAGCACCACAGGGGGGGGGGGGGGGGGGGCACCGAGGTTAACGCCCCAATGCGACAGACGGACCACCGTCAACAGCGTCGCATGACTTCACTTCATGAGACTCTGCGGACAGACTTGAGCTCAATTTGTTACGTTTGCGCGAACTTGTTAATCAGAAACTTAACGGTGTTACCTCTTCTCCCCTTGCCAGCCAAGTAGTAGCAGTGAATATTTCATCCCCCTAGACTGGAACCGGTTTAGCCACGAGTCGAGTGCCTCAGTACAAGCATACGTTATCGAACTTGGGTACTGAAGCGGGTAACACATACGTGACACATCAGCTTGGATTGCTTGTAGGCTTTTGAACACCTCACTTGAAAACTTGGTCAACATACATTAAAACAGCAATAAATAAAAGCACCAGAACGTAAGGAATTGCATACAAAGACTCCTTTATTTTATCCATTGGAGAGATGTAATGGGTTCCGATCACAGCGGAGCCTGCGAGGCTGCGGTATCTCGGCAGTTACAAGCCTGCCCCAAGTGACCGGAGACTGCAGCTCTGTTACCTTTCAGCGACGTAACCGCGGATGGTATGGACATACTTTGACCCTGAGGAAAAAATTAAAAAAAGACTTCTAATATGGAATGTGTGAGTGGGACGCAGAGACGATTGCGCGTAAGTTTCAGTGTTTATACGAGGGCCGTTCATGTTTACTGTAACCCTTTTTTTCTCGGCCGTTTCGTCTGAAGAAATTCGCAATTTATTGTGGGACATCGTGGAATTTTCCCATTTAGAGGAGTACATTGTAGCACACTGTCTTATAACAATGAGAGAAAACAAGAAATGTTCGAAGAAACCTAAAACTGTGATCTGGGCCCCAGCTCCAGTTATTAGATAGTAAAAAAGGATCAGTTTTATTTCAGTTTCGTACATTTCCCTCTAGAAGGCTGTATTAATATTATATTAGAAGATCGCTTCAGTTATTAGACAGTAACACAAGTTTCATTTTATTTTTATCATTTCCTACGCTTTCCTATAGAATATGTTAAAACCGAAAGTCCCCTAGTGTCATTACAGCATGGTACTAATTTTTACTTTTGGATCCTCTGCGTACAACTGAATAAAACACTTTTCGTGCCATATACGTTTCACCTTTGTTCTCTGCAAGGCATCGTCAGTGGCCTGGAACATATTTTTACTATTTAGTTTAAATTTTGGGACCATGTCTATTAATATCTCCTACACACAGCTACATTGTGTGGCCTTAAAACAACTTTTATTTTCCTGTTGTTCATTTAGATTGTTTTTGTGTAGACGAGAGATAATGCAATGTATATTTGTTTCATTTGCTGCCCATATAAAAAGTGCAGTTCAGGACATTTTGACTGAGCTCAGTAACATCGCACGTGCGTCATTCCAAACAACCAACAACAGAACATGTCAACAGTTCACACCGCGTCCAGCTAAAACGGCAATTTTTAAAGTAAACACTTTGTGTAATAAATGAGCGAATGGATTCAGTAACGTAGGTAACATTTTTTTCCTGAAAGCAAGCGACATAGTCTTAAAAACATAGCGTCATCAGCTGACGACTCCCGATGGCTTTTCATGTCATTCGGTTTTCCTTTCACTTCCAGCTTCGTTTTGTGTCGACAGCATGCGAAGAAGAGAAACACGAGGCAGCTTCCCACTCCACACAGCAGGCGGTAATAGCCGCGTAGCTGCCAGCTCTGTCCACCATTAAAAATAGTTCCGATATGTTAACTACATTTCGTACGCAGCATCCTATGTCCTAAACCCCAACAAACGTAAAAGGCCCAGCGACTATATTTTTCACTGCAATCTTTTCAAAATATGCAGAATGTTGTACCTTACTTCGAAGTATCAGAATAACTATAGCCTATAATGAAAAGAAAGCAAGTGCATTATCAAGCTGTAATGTGAGGCTGAAAGATGCAGAAAAATAATATTTTTCTTACCGAATGGTTTCCTCAAAATCGAATGAGTAAGATTGCATAGCGGATATCACGAGCGAATTCCAGAACAGTGGTTCTTATCTTTTTACTCAAAAACTAAAAGTTTTACTGAGAAACTAAGTACAGAAAGCGAAGGAGCTTCATCTACGTAAAACAGTTTTTTTAAAGGCAAATCGGATGACATGAAATTTCACTCCCTGCTTACCGTGCGATACGTTTTGCGTGGAGCGACTAGCACCTCGAAGGTTGTGGGTACCCAGCTGGAGGGGGAGGGGGGAGCTTGACACTCGTCGCGCGGTCCGAAGGCCGCTCTGTTTACACCTGTGCTCTGTAGGTGATCGACGCATCACAAAGACAGTCGATTCCCAACTGGACGCCTTTGTTGGCAGGGCAGACAGACTCGTTCACCAGTTGATATGTTCAAGTGTGTTTGCCCACTGCGTTCCTCGCCACCTAACAGAAGATCAAAACGAGCAACGAAGGACCATCTGCTTGTCCAACGAGGACGCACTCCGCGGCAAGTAGTGCTCGGATGATGGGGAGGTTACCGATGTAGCAAGGCGTCGACGCCTTCGGGCCCATACAGGCACCCAGACCCTCCCAGATAGGTGGCGTCAGATCGTCGCATTGAACGGAATTTATGTTGAAAAATATGCTTTGAATCCAAAAGAGTGACGAATTCTGAATAAAACCAATCTGATTTTAGGAAAAAAAATTGTTGCCTTAGTTACTCAGTGCCCCTCGCAATTACTTAACAAATACTTCAGATCAAAATTTTATGGAAACCTAATGAAAATATCTTCATCCCCGAACCGCCCACCATGAGAGCTGGAACACTAGTAGGCGGTTGGGACCGGCGCTGGTGAGACAAGCCCATTGCCGTTTAGACGCTGACCATCACGCGTCTCTCGTAACTCCTGCGATGCTCGGAGGCCAAAACGACGGACGTTGTTTGTCTGCTGTACGACAAACAGAGGGACGGTCGTGTTCGTACGTGTAGAACGTAGCAGGCTTTTTGTGTGGCTGCGTTCGATTATGACCCATTAATTGCCTATGTTAACCACCGATTAGTCATCTTACGGTGAATGGTTCCAAAATGTAAATTCTGTAATGCGTTGAAATGGAGAGAATAAAACGTTGCTCTGGTGGAAAAATCTCACTTCCAGCCAGAGGAATGCCCAAAACCCATAGGAACTTCTGTACGGATGTAATAAATCGAGGTGTTTTTTTGTATATATTTAGAAAAGCTAAGGCCTGCTTTCAGATTCGCCATATGCCAAAATAATACACTGCTTGGCAGTTGCTAAGGAACATCTGACACTTGTTAAGGAACAACTTCCTATTGCTACACGACCGAGAATTGCTACAGAACGAGCGACCAATGCCAGCAAAAGTAAATTTAAAGGGTGGGAGTGTTAGAACAGCGAAGGTTGTGTTCTAAAGCGCTATATGCATTCGATATTTCGTGCAGTACCGTCTTTGACGATGGTTGTTGTGGAACCGATTGCTGCTACTTTCCGTGTGGTACGGCAGCGTGCAGTAGGGCGCTTAGAAGCTGGTCAGAGTCTCACAGTTGTAGTCACATTAACCGCTGTGTCCCAAAGCGCTATCCTGAGATTGAGAAAACCCACTGAAGGTGGAAAGGCTGTGTGGAAGCACATCGCTGGACGTAGACGGACCAGCACACTGCAAGAGGCATCCCTAGGGACAGACATACCACTCCTAGGCAGATTGTTGCCGACCTTGCAGCTGCTACAAGTACACATCTCTCACCCAGAACCACTTTGCGCAGATTAAATGAGGGTGATTTCTATGCTCGGAATCCTTTAAATGGATCCCACTTCAGCCACGCCCAGATGCCGATTAGTGAAGTTTTGTGGCTGGGGGCTGTTGTCTAGAAGAGAAAGACGTTTCCCTGAAAGTTTAGGACAAAAATTTTAGAAACTTTTGCTTTAAGATGTTATGATACTTCAGAATAACAAACCACTGCAAAAATGTGTTTTAATTTAGACAAAATAGTTTTAAATATCTCGAAATGTGTAGCATTCACAAACTTACTCTGAATAACTTATTTTGTGTAATTGTTGACACACAGCAACAAGCTCATAAGCCTTTAGTTAACACAGAGTTGATAAGCAAATGAAAAGGAAATAAACTGAAAACTGAATAAAATATTTTTAAAACAGTAGTTGTTGATTTGTTGACTATTTTGTTTTTGCCACTTTAGTTCATAAATATACATACGAGGTGTGGCTAGAAAAAAACCGGACTAGTACTGGTGAAACAATAAAACGAATGCAATAAGGCTGAAAGTCGCGTGGCCTGTCACGTGACTCTCGCTCCGCCTACTGCTCGAGTTTCATCTGCCTCCTGCACTCAGTCTGCCCGTGGCGTCTGTTTTAAGTAGTTGACGTTTTGTCTGTGCGTCGGAAAATGTTGAGTGTACAGAAAGAACAGCGTGTTAACATCAAATTTTGTTTCAAACTAGGAAAATCTGCAAGTGAAACGTTTGTAATGTTACAACAAGTGTACGGCGATGATTGTTTATCGCGAACACAAGTGTTTGAGTGGTTTAAACGATTTAAAGATGGCCGCGAAGACACCAGTGATGACACTCGCACTGGCAGACCATTGTCAGCAAAAACTGATGCAAACATTGAAAAAATCGGTAAACTTGTTCGACAAGATCGCCGTTTAACAATCAGAGCAGTGTCTGAGTTAACAGGAGTTGACAAGGAAAGTGTTAGGCAGATTCTTCATGAAAGTTTCAACATGAACAAAGTGCGTTCAAAAATGGTTCCAAAGTGTCTCACAATTGAACAGAAGGAACGCGGAAGAATGATTTGTTCTGACATCCTGGAAAACAATGAAAGTGATCCCACCTTCTTACAAAATGTTATTACTTGCGATGAATCGTGGTTTTTTACTTACGATCCCGAAACTAAACGCCAATCGATGCATTGGAAAACTCCTGGTTCTCCACGACAAAAAAAAAAGCACGAATGTCAAAATCGAAATTCAAGGCAATGATGATTGTTTTTTTTTTTACATCAAAGGGATTGTGCACATTGATTGGGTACCAGAGGGACAAACAGTGAATCAGCATTACTACATTAGCGTCCTGGCTACCCTACGTGAGCGAGTACGGAGAAAACGGAACGATTTGTGGAGAAAAAAGTCATGGATCCTTCACCAGGACAATGCCCCAGCTCACAGTGCGTTGTCAGTGAAGACGTTTTTGGCAAAACACAACATTCCCATCTTAGATCATCCACCCTACTCACCTGATTTGGCCCCCTGTGACTTTTTTCTTTTCCCTAAAGTCAAGTCAGCTTTGAAAGGAACTAGATTTGAGACTGTTGAAGCAGTAAAAGAAAAAGCGACGGAAGTAATGTATGGACTTACCGAAAATGATCTGCAGCATTCCTATGAACAGTGGAAAATTCGTATGGAGCGGTGTAGAGACCGAGGAGGAGAGTACATTGAAGGAGATAACATGAAATTGTAAATAATTGTAAATAAATGTTTTTTCCAGCATCAGTCCGGTTTTTTTCTAGCCGCACCTCGTATACTTATATTTTGAAAATTATAATTGTAAAGTGTGCTGCTGTGGCAGACCGAGAAGTCCTGCTAATATTTGGCGCCCACAATTCCAACAGCAGGGGGAGCACGAGTCACTGTGTAAGGTGCAATGTTTGTGGTTTATTTATTATATGATTGAAGACAAGTGTGTAAGTTGAAATGACATGTTTAATGTCGAAATATTAACACAAAAATACACGCTTTTACACAGTTTTCAGTTTCACAAGAAAAAAACAGTTGTCAGGTTAACGCATCTCGTCAACATCAAAAAATGAAATAATCCTGAACACAACAATATTAAATATTAACTCTCAGAAGGTTAAATTATCCTAAACACAACAACATTAGCTAGAAGTTCCTTTACAAAATTGTTGCCACGCGGGATTAGCCGAGCGGTCTAGGGCGCTGCAGTCATAGACTGTCTGGCTGGTCCTGGCGGAGTCCTCCCTCGGGCATGGGTGTGTGTGTTTGTCCTTAGGATAATTTAGATTAGGTAGTGTGTAGGCTTAGGGACTGATGACCTTAGCAGTTAAGTTCCATAAGATTTCACACACATCTGAACATTTTGAACAAAATTGTTGCTACACTTATATTATGATGCTGGTCAGTACTACGAAAATCGTCCAATTCTGGTACAAAGTTCGGTACTATTCTTAGGGTGACAATCAAGTCTACGGTGTATGGTTAGTTATGTGACACATTGAGGAAAAGATTTCCCGAGGCCGCTCGAGTTTACAGTGGACGGAAGCTCGTGGACCAACAACTTCACACCTCTGCACGCGGTATTTACCTTAAGCCGTGATAAGCTGTCGTCTGCTAGGCCGCTCTCTCCTCTCAAGTTCCTAATTACACCTCTGCTGAATTTTCCAGCAGAAACTTTCCCTATGTTTCACATTATGCGAGAGAACGTATACTCATCCCTAGTCTTAGAATGTGGCGATATACACGTGCATGGTTGGAGCAGCGTGCATATTATAATGCCCTCTCAGTTCTCGCAAGAACAATTAACTTATTGGCTGGTTCGTTTCACCACAGTTGGAACTAAACGGTGCTACAGCTAATTTCTAGCTGGATGTCAGCTGCTGTGAACGCAGTGTTCACTCAAATTACTCCTCTGTGTCGTACAGAGCGTTATGCGCTCCATTGTGCACTTGACGCCAGTTCAGAGAAGAGTCCACGATAATTTCCGTCTTGTCTTACTCATAGCCGAACTGTCTCCCCACCTGGGTCCTTTCGTTCTTCACGTCACGTTTTTTTCCGACCAATAAGAGTGTTCCTCTTATTTTGTGGAAACTCTCTCTACCAATCGCAAGGTCCCTACCATCAAATTGCGTCGAAACTTTGGCTCTTTTCTCTTTCCTAGCGCGCTTCCGCCAATCAGACGTTTTGTTCCTGTTGCAGACGCCTAAATACGTACATTGACTCTCTCACGTGTGTACCACTCGATGGATACGTGATCGAAAATGCGTCACTGGTATTGTTTCGTATCCATTTGGAATTCTGAAACGCAGTTCTCTAAAATCTTTCTTTCCTGTCCTCCCTCAGATGGGCCGTTATACTCACTCGCCCTGTCAGAGTCGCCTGGGACACCCCTTTAAGGGGTTTCCATGGTACCCCCTGTAGCGTGGCCTTGCGTCTGCCCCCGTCCCTCTCAATTCCAAATTAAAACGCCTCTCACTGCTTGTTAAACCTTCCACTCAAACATGCATTACACGAACGATGTGTTAATTACCATCAATTGGATGTCATCCCTTTTTGCATTACATACTGCTAGGCAAATTTGCTCATTACTGCCAAATTAAGTTAGCTGTCATATTCACCTTCCAGTTGCGATGTATAAAGCTCTCATGTAAGGTGTAGATATGACCTTCATTTTTTCTGCCACCTTACATCTGGTACAGACAGATCATTCTCTCGGGCAGACAAAGTAAGGTGGCTTTTGGAATACTGAATTAAATGGCTAAATCCGCTAACCAACACTCTACATCTACATATACATATACATATATACTCCGCTAGCCACTAAGCGGTGTGTGGCGGAGGGCTCTATTCGCGCCAACGTCTTATTTCCTCCCCTCCCACCCCCCTCCCCCCACACCGCCCTCTGTTCCAGATCGCTCGAGGGAAAAACGACTGTCTAAACGCCTCAGTACGAGGTCTAATTTCCCTTAGCTTTGAATGGTGGTCTTTGCGAAATTTGAACGTTGGTGGTAATAACACCTGATGTTACGCTTGCTTCTGTTGAAGTCTCCCCATTTAGATCATTATGTCTGAAAACAAAATATGTTCCATGATACTACAACAATTCGATGTTAGTGAACATCTTCAGCGAAGATCGGATTTTGGAATCTATTGAGCAGCCCCTTCCGTTTAGCGCGTCGTCTATCTGCAAGAGCGTCCCACTTTAAAGTTTCTATGAGATCTATAACACTCTAGCGATGGCTAAATGTACCAGTCACGAATCTTGCCGCTCTTCTTTAGACCTTTTCAATCTCTTGAATCAGACCCAAATTGCAAGGGTCCCATACAGACGAGCAATACTCTAAGACTGGACGAATTAACGTATTGTAAGCAATTTCCTTTGTTGAATGACTACATCGCTTCAGGATTCTACCAATAAACCGCAATCTAGAGTTCGCCTTACCCGTTACTTGTGTAATCTGATCATTCCATATGAGATCATTTCGAATAGTCACACCCAGATACTTGACGCATGTTACCGCTTCCAAAGACTGGGCATTTATTTTGTACTCGTACATTAATAGGGATTTTCCCTTTGATATAGCCAGTAGGTTACACTTACTAATATTGAGAGATAACTGCCAGTCATTACACCACGCATTTATTTTCTGCAAATCCTCATTGATTTGTTCACAACTTTCGTGTGATACTACTTTCCTGTAGACTATAGCATCATCGGCAAAACAGTCTAATGCCGCTGTCAATACCATCAACCAGATCGTTTACGTAAATCGTAGAAAGCAACAGACCTATTACGCTGCTCAAAAATGGTTCAAATGGCTCTGAGCACTATGGGACTCAACATCTTAGGTCATAAGTCCCCTAGAACTTAGAACTACTTAAACCTAACTAACCTAAGGACATCACACACACCCATGCCCGAGGCAGGATTCGAACCTGCGACCGTAGCAGTCCCGCGGTTCCGGACTGCAGCGCCAGAACCGCACGGCCACCGCGGCCGGCCTATTACGCTGCCCTGGGGCACACATGATTTACGCTTGTTTTTGTTGAAGTCTCTGCATTCAGGACGACATACTGTTCTCTGTTAGAAAACTTTCTATCCAGCCGCATATGTCATCGGGTAGGCCGTAACCGCGCACTTTTTAGAGCAAGCGACAGGGCGGAACTGAGTGCAACGCATTTCGGAAGTCGAGGAATATGGGAGCCGGTATCTAGAGCCTGCTGTATGTCATGCACAAAGAGGGCCAGTTGTGTCTCGCATGACCGCTGTTTCCTAAAACCGTGCTGGTTTCTTCAGATGAGCTTCTCACAGTCTAGAAAGATCATTCTGTCTGAACACAAAATATGTTCCATGATTCTGCAACAAATCGATGTCTGTGAAATTGGCCGGTAATTATTTGTATCCGATTTTATACCCTTTTTATAGATTTCTATGACCTGGGCCTTCTTCCAATCCCGTGGAACTTCCCGCTGTTCCAATGATCTCTGACAGATGATGGATAAGAATGGTGCATAGTCAACATAAAATCTTACGGGGATACCATCTGGGCCAGATGCATTCCTGGCGTCTAAGGATCTTAACTGTTTTACAATCCCAGATACACTAAACACTATGTCAGCCATCGTTTCGTTTGTTCGATAATTGAAAGGGGAAATGGTGCTGCAGTCCTCTACCATAATCGAGGTTTTGAAAGCTAGGTTTAGAGTTTCGGCCTTCTCTTTATCATCATCCGTTACATTACCCGTACTGTCAGCAAGAGAAGGTATTGAATTATTTTTAGCGTTCATAGATTTTACGTACGAGCAAAAGGTTTTGGAGTTATTTTTAGAATATGCAGATACAATACTGCTTTCAAATTCGTTAAAAGAATCTCTCATTGACCTTCTGACAACTGCTTTCATTTCGCATAATTTCTGTTTGTCAGCGGGGTAGTGACTACATTTAACACGACTGTGCAAAATTCTCTGCTTTCTCAGCAACTTCCCAATAAGTTTGTTGAACCAAGGTGGATCCTTTCCCTCCCCTATATTTTTGCTAGGCACAAATTTCTCTAGCATGTGGTGGACAATACCTTTAAATTCCGACCAAAGATGCTTAATATCATTGTGTCCCGCGGTGAATGCTTGTAGCTGACTATGAAGATATTCATTAATGACACTTTCATTTGCTTTCCCAAACAAGAAAACTCTATACGCTGTTTCTCTGTTTTTTTTTTTTTTTTTTTTTTTTGCAACTTCCACAGAAATAGTAGCCACAACTATATTATGGTCGCTAATACCTTCTTCTAGATTAACTTCCTCAAAAAGATCAGATCTGTTTGTCGCCAAGTTATCTATGTTCCCATCTCGAGTTGGTTTTCTAACCAATTGCTCATGGGTATATGTTGAGTTGAGAGCGCTCCTAGAATAACTTCACACGAGTCTTTGCTTCTGCCCCCTTTGATAAACGTGTATTTTTTCCCGTCAATGGACGCCAGATTAAAGTTTCCACCTGTAGCTAATGGATAATTAGGATATTTATTTCCTATGTACTCAAGACTTGTTTCGGATGCTGGTAGTCTATAAAAACGTCCTAATAGAATGGTCACTCCTTGTCTGACTGACAGCTTCATCCAGACTATTTCACAGTTCGACCCAGTATCGACCTCAACCGCCTTTAAAGAGTTTTTAACTGCAATGAACACACCACCTCCCATAGCATCAGTCGCATCCTTCCTAAACATTGTCCAATCCGAGTTCAAAATTTCACTGCTATTTATGTGTGTTTTCAACCAGCCTCTGGTACCTAATACAATACTTTTATTTCGTAGTGTAAATCGGGAATCTTGCTACAGATACTAGGACAATTTACTAACATGATATTTAGCATATTTAAATCGTTTGGAATGACCGGTTTAGGCGAACATGCACATCACATCACTATAATGAAAGGGTAATTTTTCAGGCCAACGCTTTGTTTCCTGGGGGGGAGAACCTAATCTAAAAAACGACTATGTTCACGCCTCAAGTACTGTGCTTCCCATGTAGCTGCTTCCTGTGTGTAGAGTGCCCCTCATCTATCGAAGGGCGTCCTACAACCTTCCACCCCATAGTGTAGGTCGAGGAATCTACAACCATTTTCGTCACAGAGTCGACGTAGCCTCTGGTTTAGATTCTCCACTCGACTCCAGACCAAAGGACCTCAGTCGACCCTGGGTACACTGCTGCAAATCGTCAGGTTGGAGTGCGGTCCTTCTTCCCCGCACTAGCCGCTATGTTCCTGAGGGGCTTCATGACCAGCCTAACATTGGAGCTCCCAATAACTAACAAACCCCTGTCCCCAAGTGCCTGTCCGGACTTTCCTGAAGGAGCGGCCACTATCCTGGCGGAAAGTGCATTCTGATTCACCCCCCCCCCCCCCCCCTCCAGTGTCAGATAGCACACTGAATGTATTAGGAAAGCGCATGGGATTTGGCAGGAGCCTGTGTCTCCCATGCAGCCTTCACCTTGAGGCTCGAGACCTCGACACAGTCCGCCACCCACACTGAGGTGAGAGTGGGCTGGTCAGCTCAGTCGTGTGTGACAGAGAGCTGTGACGTCTCCCCCCCCCCCCCCCCCCTCCCTTGCACATCCAATACAGCTGAGGCTGCCCCAGGCGCCCCATCCCCACCACACCTCAATGTGGCACCCTGGAGCCTATTGACTGTGGCCAACAAAGCTTTGAGCTGCGTTAGGAGTGTGGCCAACTCCTCCTGCACCCGCACACAACAGACGCAGTCCCTGTACATCTAGCTAATATGTGATTTACTATAAGAAACTCAAGGAAACCTACTGCCACACAAGGTTAACAGCTACACTCTAGTTGGCAGAGAGGACAGTCAACATGAAAAACAATGAAAATTAAAATGTATGGTAGCAACTAGATCTGGTACTTGTTTTCCTGCTAGTGGCTATCTAGTGAACACTAAAGAAGAAAAACAGTAACACTGCTAGGGAACTCCAGCATTGCCGGTCCCATGTCCGGGGCCTCATTTTGCAAGTGATGAAGGAGGAGGGGGAGGAGTAACACTTCGTTAAGAAACTTGGCTCCATCTGGCTCCGGATGGTAGCACCCTGTATGGGCCCCTGCCTGGGGTTACTGGGTGAAACATGGTCAACGGTCTCAAAGGCGTAGGAGGAAGTTCAGATTCCCAACAGCGGAGAGAGCGGAAGAACCACTTCCAGGACTGACAGTCTTCGTTGTATTTTTTGTAGCCTTTGGGCCAAACCCAGAATAACTTTCATCAATCATGGAAGTCTGTGACGTAAACTATTTTACCCCAGGTGGACGATCCAACGTACGCCAGTACGTCAGCAGACATTCGGATTCTGGGGAGTCTGCAACATTGCACAAAGACAAGTTGGAGTGTCGTGGAATCTCATCCAAATTTCAACATAGGGAATTAACGTACCAAGCAACTTTCAATGAAAACTCGTTGCTGAAAACCGGAAAACTAAAACATCTAACAGATACGCTAAACAACCACACTGTACTCATAACAGCCATTCAAGAAACACGATACACGGATACAGATACCTTCGATTCCGAAGGTTTTAGGATATACAAAGGGAAAGGGGGACCGAGTGTAATGAAAAATGTACCACATCTTGCAACAGCCTTTATAATCAACAAACATATCTTGAACTCAATAGAGCCGGCCGAGGTGGCCGAGCGGTTCTAGGCGCTACAGTCTGGAACCGCGCGATCGCTACGGCGCAGGTTCGAATCCTGCTTCGGGCACGGATGTGTGTGATGTCCTTAGGTTAGTTAGGTATAAGCAGTTCTAAGTTCTAGGGGACTAATGACCTCAGAAGTTAAGCACCATAGTGGTCAGAGCCATTTGAACCATTTTTGAACTCAATCGTTGACTTTGATTCCCAATCAGAAAGAATCTCAAGTCTTTCATTCACAAGCACAAACAAAATTTCCACAATTATCAGTGCACATGCCCCTATAAATGAGGATAACAGGAAAAACAAAGAAAAAGTGGAGGCCTTTTCGAATCTTGTAGATGACATTATTCAAAAAATTCCAAATAAAAACATCATCATAACCTATTTCGACGTTGACGTCTGGTTTTGCCTACGTCAGATTTAAAATTCTAAAAGGCAACTATTATTTCTATTCTCAAAATATTAGACATGCTTCGAAGAATGACAGGTAGAAGCACAGAAGTTGATATTTGGAAAAAAAAAATCTGTAGCTCGTAGAATCAGAAATAAAGATATTCGTAGACCTTGAAATGACCTCATACGGAGAGAAAAAAAAGGACAAAAACACATATTCAAGGGAAGAATTGAAATTGTCTGATCAACGTGGCTAAAAAAACCCTCACTTGTTTGTACAGGGACTCTTGTTGCAGGAAAGCTAGGCCATTATTTAATTTTAGTTATCCACGCGCCAACGAAAGTACGCATCTGCAGCTCGTCTCATCCACTTCAGGCCTGACAGGCAGATCGCGGCCCTGTGCTCCGAACTGTGGCCTCGAGCTTCAACGGTCAGCCAGCACGGATGACACGCTCGTTACTGTAAGGTGCCGGTCACACAGAAAGCGGCAGCCGCCTCGCCTCGCCTCGCTCTACAGTTCCACCGCAGGTCGGGGCGGCTGCTTGCATTTGGCGGCACATTTGGCAGCAGCGGTGTGAGGCAGCTCTGTCGTACCGCCCTGCACGTGCGATGTGCTGGAGGATTAAAGGCCGGTTCCCACTAGGGCTGCTGCGCGTCAAAACCGCGCGTCAGCGGCGTGGTTGCCATGGAAATGGTGTCAGCGGCAAGGCACGGCGGGCTTCCGCTGCCGCGTGCCGCGCTCCAGGTGCGCACCGCCAATCACAGAACGCGCTGAGCGTGACGTCAGGTACGGAACCCTGGGCCACACGAACTTTCGCCGAACCGCTGGCGCGGACGCGGCGGCAGCTATGAAATACTTATCATCCGATTCCAAGGAAACTATTCGGTAGAAAAATTTGATTCTTGGGCATGTTACAGCCTGATATCTTCTCTCGATAAAGGACCGAATTTCTTTTCGTTATTCGTCGTGGTTACTTGCTGTATCGCATTTACGGAAACCTTTACACGAAATTTGAATGAGTGTGCAGAGGTAAAAACGCATTGCGTGGACTTTGCGTACAGTTCATTTTAGGTAATACATTATTGCGTATGAAATTTAGTCAACATATCGAAATTGTTTTTAAAGCTGAGAGCAGAACGATAGCTATCACCGTTCTCGAGATATTGAATGATAAGTCGGCGGACGGGCTGTGCCGTGACCGCGCGCGGGTTGCTCGCGGCGCGACCGGTACTTCGCCCTGCTCGTCGTAAACCGTTCACCTCATGTCCCTTCCTGTTTGGTTTGTTTATGTACATGTTGCCAACCTAAAGAATTATATGCTGAAAACTAATGTTTGTTTATTTCTGTTCTCCTTATATCTGTATGTGTGTGTGGCTAGCCAGTGATAGTTATAGAAAGTTGAAAGTGAATGCAGTAGTTGTCAGACAGTGGTTGAAAGATTTGGTGTTCAGCTGATTTCAGTTTTGGTTTAAATGTTTTGTGGAGGAGTGCATGGAAGAGTAAATTCACTGCTTACATTAATAGATAAAATAGTAGAATAGCATTTCAACAGATGATTATTATCAGAATACTATTACCCAACCCTGTTGTCCTCACTCTTTGACGCCTCATAATATGTCCTGTCAACTTACCCCTCTTGTGGTCAAAGTTGTGCCATAATTTCCTCTTCCTCCTCTATTTAATTCCGTACCTCTTCTTTAGTTACACGATCCTCATATCTAATCTTCAGCATTCTTATTGATCACCACGTTTTGAAAGCGTCCACTGTCTTCTTGACAGAACTGTTCATCGCCCACGTTTCACTTACATACAAGGCTGCACTCCACACAAATACCGAACTCCACACAAATACCTTTGTAAAATAGTACCCAGTCATTAGAATTTATATTCGATGTGAACAAATTTTCTTTTTCAGAATGCTTTTGTTGTTATTCACAGTCTTCATTTTATATCCTCTCTACTTCTACCTTCTCAATTACTGCTTCCCTTTCAAGTCATTGAAGTCTTAGAAATGCAGTTTGGTTTCTGTACAAGTTGTAGATAATCTTGTGGCCCTGTGTTTTATCGATGACATCTCCAGAGTTTCAAAGAATGTTTTAATTAAGATTGTCAAAACCTTTCTCTAAACATGCAAATGCTATAAACACAGTTTCGCAGTTCTTCAGTGTGTCTACTTAGCTAAGTTGTAGGATCAGTATTGCCTTGCGTGTTCAGACATTTCACAGGAATCTAACATTGTGCTTATGTTAGTTTGTACAACCCCTCCCCCTCTCCTCTCTACATATTCCTTCCACTTTCTAGCCTTCTCTCATTTGCTTAGTTCTGGCTTTGCCAAATGAGTTCTTGACAGTTGTTTCTCCTTTGAGCAAAGTTTTCTTTGTTCTTTCTCATTTTTCATTCCCCTATGTTTTCCAAGAGCAAAATCGCATTGCAATTTTGGACTTTCTGTTAACGTCATATTTAGACATTTCTATCTCCGATGGCCTACTTTATTTGCTACTTTTTTATATTTTCCCTTGTGATAGTGAACAATGAACGGTAGTCATGAAATCTGTTTATGGTGAAATGAGAAAACATGAATACTGAAATATGTGAAAGAGTACAATGTTCAGAAAATGAAAAATTGGTATGTCTTCACCAACTTCGTCTTTCCTTCATGTAGGTGTAAGATATAGTTATTCAAACACACCGGTCGCTTCGGTGGGTCCCAGCCCGTACCTCAGTGGCTGTCCGTCATTGGCTACCGCTAGCGTCTGCCGCTTCCAGGTGGGAACGCCAATTCCGCGAGCCGCCGCGTCAACGCGGAGAACGCTTGCCGCTGCCGTTGCCGCACGCCGCGCTGCCGCGCTCTAGTGGGAACCGGCCTTAAGACAGCTCGCGGCAGCCGACGCCGGCCGCTGACTTCCTGGGGCCGCGCCTCGGCGCTCGATGAAGGCCCTCGCGGCCACCCGGCGCCGCTGACGCCAGCCGCATTCTGTCTGGCCGGCCGGGCTTTCACAGCATTGCCACTCAGTGATAATTTCAAATGTGAGCAATAATTACGAAGAAATATTACACAACTGTATTCTAGTCTAGATTATGATCACTTTCCAAAAGAGAATTCTAGCGAGAAGAAAAAAAAAGTAACGATACAATAAATGTCGAAGACAGTTATATTTTACTTGAACCTTTGGAAAAACGGAACCACTGACTTATTTGGACTGAACAAATATATGAACACACTCAGAATGTATATATCACTACGAGTAATCAGACAGACATTAGCTGACACAACATTGAAAGTTAAATTCATGGGTGAAATGTTTTATCCCTTCATGATCAAAACTGGAGTGCACCAAGGCGACGGATTATCCCCACTATTATTCAACCTAGTCCTGGACAAAGCAATGAGTGAATGGGAAAAAGAACTGAAAAGGACACTGAAAACCAACACGACTAGTAAGTTGCCAGGACAAAATAGAAATATCAGACCTAGCTTTTGCAGACGACCTGGCCATACTATCAGACAACGAAGCAACAGCAACCACACAAATAGAGGGATTTAGAATCCGCGGAAAAAGTGAGGCCGCAAATCTCTTTCGGGACGTCTGAATTTTTCTGCTCGAAATTAAACATAACGAAATTACGTATTGGCTTCTGTCTCGGGTTCTTCATCAGATGAACGTCGGCCGAAGAACCCGAGACAGAAGCCAATAGGCAGTTTGTCAACAAGTGGCCACGAAAGCCTTAATAATTTTATATAACAAAATTAAAATACGGCAAAATAAACAGAGTTGCACACTTCAAGTATCTGGGTGAAATCCTTGAACCTGCAGAAGGAGAAAAGATTTCACAGAAGACTCGACTACAAAAAATAAAGAGAGCTATCGGCAAGACACAGCAGGGACAAAAAAAAAAAAAGACGCATCTCCATTCACATAAAAGTCAGATACTAGAACACAGTAATCAAGCTTGACATACTGTATGCAAGTGAGACGCTAACACTCCATAGGGAAAGTGACATGGAAAGCATACTGAAGGAAGAAAGGGAAATCATGAGTAAAATTCTCGGCCCAAAGCTGACGGAAGAGCGATAAAGATTACACTCTAGGAAAACTGCAGAGAAGATCTCAAACATAGCAGTTGATGTCAGAAAAAGAAGTTTAAGTTCTATGGGCACATCATCAGGCTATCACCAAAACGATTCACCAAGAGAATTGGCTAACATACACACAACTTGTCAAATCAACAGTCCCACGGATCACGCAAGTCAAACTGGACCTAGAAGAAGCAAAAATCGATCTAATAGAAATCGAAAACAGACATGTATACAGCGTCAAGGTACAGAGGGGAATGTAAAGTCAGAGAATGAACTCCCAAAGAAACCAGGGACAATGTGGACTGAAGATAGAAAGAGACTCCATGGAGAAAAAATGAGAGAATCGTGGAAGTTCAGAAAGAACGATCAAATGAGGCAGAATGCTTTGCGTGATCCTACATTGTCTCGAGGCAAATAATATTTTACCGTGAAAACATAATAGCATACAAATGTAAACAACAAACTACCGCAAGTGGAGTGAACCTATTCCTCCTGTGTAACGAAAACAGTCGTCGCTGATGAATATCTGTTCTGTTGGACCTTGTAGAAATTTCCATTGAGAAAGCTGCTAAGAAAACTATAAAATTAATTCTGCTAACATCTCAGACATCATTATTCTATCGCGTCACATATTAACGCAATTTATTTACGAGATCATCCATCCGTGGCAGGATTTTAACTCCTGCGACTCGTCTAAACCTTGTGAGACACACTTAGTAAATGCTAACACAGTAGACACTCCGGGATGTTCAATACCCCAATTTTAATTTTAACGTTATTTTGTCATATAAGCACATGTAACTTTACCCAACTACTTATTATTTGTGTGCAGATTAATGTTGTTGTGTGTGTATAAAATTATTAAATTATGAGTAATACTCTATGTATTATTATACAATAAACCCTTTAGTGTACTATTTTGCACAATATGTACATGGTAAATTCTGGACTTTTGGTAATTTATTTAGGGCAATCATAAACTGATAAATGTATATAATACAGAGTATATGTACTTAAAAATACAAAATTCAAAGGTATAGACAATAGTTTGGTTTATCCTGGACAATAATAATCCTACATTTCAATTCTCGCACTCGTAACAGAGTTTGACACGATATTCGTCACACATATACATTTTGCAGAAAATATATCTCGTCTTTGTTTTTCTGTCTCTATTTCTTGGGCAAAAGTTACATCGTCTCCTATGAACTGGTCCATCATCTTGTGGGAGAATCACTGCTTCATTATTTTGCACACCCTGTATTTCTCAAATTGAGTTGCGGATACTTCAGCTGAGTATAGGAACTTCCAATTTTGCTTGGATATATGGTTTTTTTATAGACGGGGATGACTCCATTAAGGACTTACGTCTCTTCATCTTTGTGTTTTGTGGCCCCAAATCGTAAAGGATCAAGGCATTTATACAACTTTGGTCCATCACGCCATACCACATTCGTAATGGACATCTGTTGGATTTCCTGCTAACTGTGTATGAATGACATAATTGATCTAATGAATCCGTCCCTTCTTTTTTTGAATTATAAAACAAAACAACTTCTGTTTTTTTTGTGTGGTTTCATCAATCTCTTCGCTGAGATGCATAGAAGACAACAACAAAACATTTTTGTTAGCTTTTGGGGAATATGAAACAAGCATCTTGTCATTATCAAAAGAAACTTCCCTCTGGTTTTCTTGCTGTGAACGATGGAGGTATTTGTGATTTAATTGACCTCAAGGTTCCCCGCACAGTTAATTTATGATCCTGAAGCATGTGGTAGAATAAAAGCACAGAACTGAACCAATTATCAGCTGTAATATTGTCGCAGAAGAAGCTGAGTAGCACGGTGGTGTGGAGGCTACAATATTAAACTGGGTGAGTTCAAAACTCACCAAGACTGTACAATTTTAACTCCTATATTCGGTTCGAGTGCATTCTAGAAGGATCCACAAAAGTTCAAGAATCATCGTACTGGGATGTTCCGTAGCTGTATACATACCGTATGTGTTCTGGCCGGAGGCAGTTCGCTCCTCGCTCTTGTATGTGCAAGTGCTGAATAAACCTTCGTTAAATGAAGTTAGTGTTTGTCATTCATCGAATTACACCTTCTTCTACGTGACATTATTCTGGTAGAGGCGCTGGGTATTGGAACTTGTGATAGCGCACATTATCGACGACACAGTGGCTCCCATCAGGCCACGACAGAGCCGCCGTTTCCGTGGCGAGAAACCCGAGTTCGAGCCATATTCAACAGCTCGCAGTCTACCGGACACAGAAGAAGAAGAGGACGTTGCGATGACAGCAGCTGTGTGCCACCACATCAGACATCCTTCCGGGTTCTCTGGTGACGATGGCCAAGATCCAAACAAGTGGCTGAACCTATATGAGCGTATAGCCAAATTTAACAAATGGGATGACATCGTGTGTTTGATTGACGTATTTTTCTACTTGGAGGGCACTGCCCAGAAATGATAAGAGAACAACGAGGAGAAGTTCAGAAGCTGGGAAGTATTCCAGGCGGGACTGTGCAAGTATTTCGGAGACACACAACGACTGCAAGGCTGAAGATAAATTAAAGTGCAGGGCACAGCGTCCAGGAGAAACTACAGCATCCTACATTCAAGACGTCTTGGAGCTGTGTAAAATAGTGGATCCTAGAATGAAGGAGGAAGATAAGGTTGCACATCTCATGAAGGGTGTCGCTGAGGACATGTATCAAGCCCTACTCCTGAAGGAGTTACAGACAGCAGACGATTTCATAAAATGGTGCCAGTATATCGACACAATGCATCAAAAAAGAATTACACGCAATAGGTTCGAAGGGCTTCCAAACGTAGTATCGGTGTCTGTGATGGAGGAAGCAACTGATTTCACAAGTGTTCTTCGTCAGATAGCGAGAGAGGAAGTTCAGAAGGCAGTTGGATTGCACGGCGAGCAAAAAACCGAGACGCTTCAAGAGCACATAAGGGAGGAAGTGGAACAGACATTGAACCCAATCTCTCGTCCTTCATTTCCCATTAAAACGGTGAAAAAGTCGAGACCGAGGCGGAGTTACATTCCTACAATGCTGCATGAGCAACCTGTTTGGGCACCAAGGAAAACTGACGTCTGGAGGATCCAGGAGAACCTACCAGTATGTTTCCACTGCGGAAGACCGGGAAATATGGTGCGCTATTGTCGCGAAAGGCCAATGATATTTGACGACGCCCGAGCCAGAAGACAGCAGACCGATCTTAGCCAACTCCAGGACGACGAAGATGAACAAAATGATGTGGGTGCAGGACGATGTAGGTCACCATCACCACAAGCTAGCCGCTGGAGAGGACGCTCCCCAACACGCCGTTTAGAAGCTCCAGCTGATCAGCTAGCCGCCAAAACCTAAAAAACTAAAGGGTGCGACCTTCCTTGGAGGTGAGGCCGCCAAAGAGAAAAATCCTCCGCCGTCGATCACTACAAAAATGATAGGAAACTACGTCGATATCCTCATGGATGGCCGACATGCCTAAGCTCTTGTGGACTCTGGAGCATCATATTCAGTCATTTCGGAGAAGTACCGTCCCTAGTTGCAGAAAATCGTATTCTTTGACAACAAAACATCTCTGCTGAAGGTGGCTAATGGGAAGATGTACCATTCGTGTGGGTATAAGTGGCCATACACAGCCCTTACAATTTATAGTCTTACAAGAGTGTGGTCATGACGTCATTCTCGGATGGGACTTTTTTAAAGCTTCTCAGGCAATTATAGATTGTGGTCGCTCGAAGATTATGCTAGACGAGATGAGATACTGTGGACAGGAAGATGCACATCCGAGTATGTGGAGTCTATGTGTGCTGGATGAAGTGATAATTCCTGCAGTCAGCGAGAGAAAGGTAAATGTCACTTGTCATGCCATGCATCAGCCCGTGGATCTTGTAGTGGAATGTAAGAGAAGCATTCCACTGAAGAATAACGTGGTCATCCTAGCCTCTGTCGTCTCGTTTAAGAACGGATTCGGTGAATTGTGGATGGTTAACTGCCGCCAAGAACCTCAGATCCTTCCAAGACGCATGTGCGTAGCAAACGCTGAGCCGTTAATTGAAGAACAGCTGAGCGTCATAGAAACCTCCGATACCGAGTCTGTGGCCGAAATTAGCGCTACCACTACAAGATCTTCTAGCTCAACTATCACCAGATCTCACTAAGGAACAACTGAAGAAGCTACTTGCCATTCTTCAAGAGTCCTCTGAATGCTTCAATCCACAGGTGAAGAGCAAATTAGACAAATCGACGGTGAAGCACCAGATTAGCACTCGAGATCGTCAACCAATAAGCCAGAGAGCATACCGTGTGTGAGCAACGGAACGTCGAGCAATTCGCGACGAGGTAGAGAAAATGATGAAAAATGACATCATTTATCCTTCGCAGAGCCCGTGGTCGTCACCAGTGGTCCTCGTCAGGAAGAATGATGACAGCTTGCGCTTTTGTGTTGACTACAGGAAGCTTGATAAGATAACTGAAAAGGACGTTTACCCTCTTCCACGAATTGACGATACACTAGATTTTCTGAAGGGGGAAAAGTTTTTCTCAACCATCGACATGTACTCGGGATACTGGCAAATCGAAGTAGATGAGAAAACTGCATTCATCACCCCTGAGGGCCTGTATGAGTTTAAGGTAAGGCCGATGGATTCCAGTGTGCAAGTGGACCTGTTTGCTGGTCTGCCAAACCAATTTTGACTCTGTGCCATGACTGTGCATGTCGGAATATGTCAAATGTTTTAGACGGCCGACTCAAGACAACTAAGTACACGCATGCGTCACTCGTTCTGACTGTGATGACACAAGCAGTACCTCTGATGATTCAGAAAGTGACTGGCACAGGCTCTAAGTCACACACTAGCGAAGGACACAAGTCTCACCATTCAGGTAGAGACCTGCAGTTCTTTACTAGCAAAGCGCCAGTACAAGAGACTTGTACAAGAGTGATCTATCTTCCTTTCTCCCCATTTCCTCCTCAGCTCGGTTCCAAAAGCACATTTCTCTTTTTTGACTAACCCCACTTTCACACAAGCCAATCACGAGCTGGAGCCAGGCATTCTAAGCTAGGAGAATGGTCTTTGCACTGCAAACCGATTTGATCAATCAGAGACTTATTTCCCACACGTTTGCCGTGTCTTTTGCTAACACAATACACGGTGGACACAGCCCTCCATAAATAGCTTGTTATCTCCCCTGTTGCGTCCAATTCAAAGTTGGCAAAGAACGGCCATAAACACGCAAACAGCTTCGTGCATTGACAAAACATGTTTCGAAACAGAGTCTGGAGGTCTGGGCGCCAGTTTCCCTGTCCCACGGACATTTTCAGAACGTTTACATTTATTTTGGCGGCTTGCTCGCTAACAAGGCCTGAAAAGCGCTGTTCGCGACTTTTCGGCGCTAGGCTGTATACCTGGACGTCTGCCCCCTGTCCAGCGCCAAGCTTAATGTGTTTCTGCACAATGTGACCACGGCACGTGGCTGTCTGGAAATGTTTCCTCATTGTTCTCCAGAAAAAAACGCGCTTTGTCACACCACCAACGAAATGTTTTTACTGCAGTCGTTTAAATCACCTACCTGTTCCTTTGAACACAGGTAAAGCTCACCGTATTTCCTTCCCTAGAGCATGCAGACAAGACCATAAGCTACTGCCCACCATTTCATTATAATGTATGAAGTCAGATCGCAGTAGATCGTATTCGCTACAACGAATCAGAACTGAGAGTGCCCTGCAATCTCTCAGTGTAACGAAATAGCCTATTCCTAAAATTTATCTGGGGTGGTGAGCAACAAGATTCTTTCGATGGGCTGCAAAAAGCTCTGACTGACCTTTTACTTGGACTGTACAACTACATACAGATGCCAGTGAGTATGGGATCCGTGCTGTTCGGATGGAAAAGAGAAGGTTATAGACTATGCTTCTAGGACACTTACAAAAGCCGAGAGAAACTACTCAACTACAAAAAGAGAATATCTTGCTGCGATCTGGGCCATGTGCAAATTTCGACAGTATATCTATGGAAGCCCATTCACAGTTGTTACAGACCATCATTCACTTTGTTGGTTGACAGGTCTTAGCGATCCAACAGGACGACTCGCCAGGTGGACACTACGTCTTCAAGAATATGACATTGCCATAGTGTACAAAACTGGAAGAAAACACCAAGATGCCGACTGTCTCTCAAGGTAGCCTGTGCAAGACCATCAAGACTTTGATGAAGACAGTGACTGTCTCGCTGCACTCCAGGATCTCTCTGCTGAGCAGAAGAAGGACGCCAAGATATCTCAAATTATGCTTGCCTCAAGTCGGTCAGAAGATGTGAAAGGACAATTTAAGGTAGTTAATGGATTACTTTGCAAGAAAAACTTTGATCCGTTTGGATAGAGGTGGCTTCGACTGATTCCTAAATATATGCACTTAGATGTTCCACAGAAATTACATGACACATCTGAGGCCGGACATTTAGGATTTATTAAGACCTATAATAGAATCCGCCAGAGATTTTTCCGGCCAGGTTTATTTAGGAGTGTCCGTCACTACATGTCGCACTGTCGAGGGTGCCAGAGGAGAATGTCAGTTCCTCAGAAACTACCTGGCCGACTAATACCAATTCCACCAGCCGAAACGGCTTTCCAGCGTGTTGGGATTGACCTCCTCGGACGATTTCCAACGTCTGCTAGTGGCAATAGATGGATTATAGTTTGCACTGATTCTCTGACACACTGTTCCATTACAAAAACTGTTAAAACAGCCGAAGCATTCAAGGTAGACAGATTAATCGTGGAAGACGTCGTATTAAAACACAGTGCCGCAAGGTCGTTAGTTACGGATCGAGGGAAAGTTTTTCAATCGAATCTTGTGACATGGATAAACCGTCGGTGCAAACTAAAGGGCTTACTGAACGCCTTAATAAAAACTTGGCCGACATGCTATCTATGTTGATCAGTGTTGAGCAGAACAGCTGGGATGAGGTGCTACCTTTCGTGACGTTTGCCTACAACACCGCCAAACCAAGAGACCACAGGATTTACATCATTTTTCCTGGTGTATGGGCGTGAAGCTACTACGACGATGGACACTGTGTTTCCATTACATCCTGATGACGTGGACTACATCGGCCAGGTGTTAACCAGAGCTGAGGATGCTCGGCAGTTAGCTCTACTCCGCACGCTGCAGGCTCAAGAAAACGATCGCTGAAACTATGACGCGAGCCACCGCCCTGTTGTCTACCAGCCTGGCGACCTCGCCTGGATCTTCACTCCTGTTGGGAAGGTTGGTCTCTCTGAGAAGCTTCTCAGGCGCTCCTTTGGACCTTATAAGGTTGTAAGACAGTTGTCTTATGTTACTTATGAAGATCAAGAATTCGACCACGACGCAAGAAGACGAAAGATCAGAGATACGGTCCACGTCCTTCGAATGAAGCCCTACAATGATTCTGCCACCCAGGGTAAACAATGGTTCAAATGGCTCTGAGCACTATGGGACTTAACATCTGTGGTCATCAGTCCCCTAGAACTTAGAACTACTTAAACGTTACTAACCTAAGGACATCACACACACCCATGCCCGAGGCAGGATTCGAACCCGCGACCGTCGCAGTCGCGCGTTTCCGGACTGAGCGCCTAGAACCGCTAGACCACCGCGGCCGGCACCCAGGGTAAATTCGAAGCTCCAGCGACAAGCAACAAATGGTTCAAATGTCTCTGTGCACTATGCGACTTAACATCTGAGGTCATCAGTCCCCTAGACTTAGAACTACTTAAACGTTACTAACCTAAGGACATCACACACATCCATGCCCGAGGCAAGATTCGAACCTGCGACCGTAGCAGCAGCGCGGTTCTGGACTGAGGCTCCTAGAACCGCTCGATAACAACGGCCGGCGACAGGCAACTAGCGGAAAGGTGACGAAGAGCGTAGCGGCAAAAGAAGTTCTAAGAAGATCACCGCCAGGGCGTGAATCACTCATCAGGAGTCGGAGTATGCAGTACCGATCACTCGTTCCCGGACTAGGACGTCGTAACAGCGAGACGCTGTTCTCTTAAGGAGGGAGCAATGTCGCAGAAGAACCTGAGTAGTACCGTGGTCTAGTCGTTATACTAAACTGTTGAATGGCTATTCCCTTTCGCGCGTCGGGCGACTAGGTTGTGCTATTAGTTCCTCCTCTACCGTAGCGCTGCGTGTTTTCCTCGTGTTCGTGTAGTGTCGTGTTGGTCTTCGTGCACGTCGCATCGCTGGTTGTCGGCCGGTGTTTGGTGTTGGTGTGGCCCTCGTCTCGCGCCGTCATGTCCACCGTGGTTCCCACGAAAATTCCGATTACAGGTACTGTCAGCTTCACGTTCGACATATCCACGCGTCGAGACCAGCCCGGTTCTTTTGAGATGTATGACTGGTTAGTCGATACAATTAAAGTCGCTACTGACCAGGTGCATACTGCATATTTTGACAGCGAATTATATGTGTTTTTTGTTTGACCCGCTTCAGGTTGATAGGATACTTCCTCGTGACGGTTCTCAGGTAACGTTTACGCACCGTGATGGTTCCCACTAGTATGGTTCTCTTGGTGAATGCAGAAGTGATATATACGAATGTCTGGGTGTTTAACCTTCCGCCCGAGGTAGACGACTGTTTTCTGAGGCCCGTTTTGCTTCCTCATGGGAAAATACGTCATATTCGAAAGGAACGCTGGTCTGCTCACCACCGCTTACAGGCCTACAGGTCGGTGGAAATGGTGGTCAAGAAACATATTCCTTCTCATCTACAGGTATGTGGTTATAGGGTCCATATTACGTACAGTGGCCGAGAAGGAACATGTTATTATTGTTTGAATTTTATCCATAGTGGATGCTGTCGAACTCCGTGACTGTTCCTTTATGGGGTTGTAGAAAAATATCCGCTACCAGTCACAATAAAAGGTTGTTTATTCGTCACACGACCGGTTTCGCGCTTGCGCCCATCTTCAGGTGTTTATACATTCGTTTACATGTTTGTACTGTTGGAGATCACTGTATAAATACAAAAAAAGTATTTGCTGGTGACTACACAAATACAAGTGGGACAATTGTAAGTGGTAAGGCAGCATTTGACGAAAATATATCTGTAATTACAAAAAGATGAAACACCATTATTACAGTTATGCTGTGATGATAGTTTTGCCACTTAGTTACACACTTATGGTCATTTTCACGTCCATATATCAAGTATAGCTCCATATTACACTTTTATGATGTGCACTCGTGTAATACGCTATGTTTACATACAAACATGTCGGCTGTGGTCAAAGAACTTAGATGTAGCAGATGTAAAGATGTTGCTCACACAGAAACTCGTAGGTTCTGGTCAAAGAACTTAGCCACAGGAAGTGCAAAGGTGTTGCATATATGGAAATTTAAAAGTCTATTATAGACTGCGACGTTTCTTGAAACACATCATCAAATTTTTTGGTTCACATTTTTGACAGAAAACTTTGATCTAGGAAGTACAATGTTGTTATATATATGAAATTACTCAAAGCTATTACAAATTAAAAAATTAAAAAATGACAGCTAGAACTGTTTTGAGCCACACTGTTGTCAGAGAACTTAGATCTAGGAGGTACAATAATGTTACATATATGAAATTATTGAAAGCTATTACACATTATAGAATCCCAGTTACAGCTTGTGTTTACTATATGACTATTACAAATTATGATAATGACCCGTGGACTTTTGTATGACTGCTACATCGAATTTCATAGACTATTGCTTTGTTATTATATCAGAGGATAATTATTTTCTGTTTTTGAATATTTCATGAAATATGTGAAGATAGGATTTGTTTGCAAGTTCCACTTGTTCGTTCAGAACAAGGTCTGGCGAGTTAGTGCTGTGGATAGTTCTTCAAGCAGATTCATTTTCTTCCCTTTGTTCACAGTGTGTAGTGTTTGTAGGTTTTGTGTAATGGCTGTGGCTGAGTGACCATGGTTTTTTTATGTGCATTGCAAAGGTGGATTTATCAAAATTATTTAGCCCGAAGGCATCCATATGCTCACGGTATCTTATAGTGAAACTCCTTCCAGTTTGGCCTATGTAGAACTGTGGGCAATCTTCCGGAAAACTGGTATTCAAATTTCTTTCAGCACTAACAACAAGCTACAACAGAACATCATCCACAATAGTAAGACAAACAACCAATGCTACCACAAATCAGGTACTTACAAACTTTTATGTGACAATTGACCACAGTTCTACCAAAAAATTTCATAATGTGTGTCAAGAAACGTCTCAGTCTGTAATAGCTTTTTAAATTTCTATATATGCAACACCTTTGCACTTCCTGTGGCTAAGTTCTTTGACCAGAACCTACGAGTTTCTGTGTGAGCAACATCTTTACATCTGCTACATCTAAGTTCTTTGACCACAGCCGACATGTTTGTATGTAAACATAGTGTATTTCACGAGTGCACATCATAAAAGTGTAATATGGAGCTATACTTGATATATGGACGTGAAAATGACCATAAGTGTGTAACTAAGTGGCAAAACTATCATCACAGCATAACTGTAATAATGGTGTTTCATCTTTTTGTAATTACAGTCTGCAGGAAACGTACTCACACCGACTTGTACTTACAAGCTAATAGTAGTCACCATTCGGCTCAGCGTGAAGGGGTACTTCGTACTTTGGTACACAGGGCACATGTCGTTTCTGACGCTGAGACTTTGCCAGCTGAGCTGTCCCATCTTGAAGTTACATTTCGTCAAAATGGTTATAGTGATAGACAGATTGAACGTGCGTTGCGCTATCGACCAACTGTACATCGGGTAAATTGATGATAATTCTGAGTCAACACCTAAGTCTACTGCCTTTTTGCCTTACGTAGGAAATACGATGTGAAATGTGTTTTCCGACCTCCATCTAAAATTAGAGCACTTTTGAGTTCCGTTAAGGATGATCTTGGACTGCGTAAGACGGGTGTATATCGTATTCCTTGTAGCTGCGGCATGGCATATATTGGTCAAACTATCAGGACCGTGGAGGACAGATGTACTGAGCATAAACGGCACACACGATTACAGCAGCCAAATAGATCTGCTATTGCCGAACATTGCTTGGATACTGGTCACCCCATGTTATATAATAACACCGAGATATTGGCATGCACGTCCAGCTATTGGGACAGTGTCATTAGGGAGGCAGTTGAGATTAAATTAGCGAGCAACCTCGTTAACAGGGATAGAGGTTTCTGTTTAAACTCTGTTTGGAATCCGGCTCTCTCCCTTGTCAAAAAACAGAGGAACAGAGTCAATGCTGCCTCACCTGCGAATTCATAGTCTCACTATCGATAGCTCTGACTTTGGTCATCTTTGGTGGCACTAGTGTTCAGTGTGCGTGTGTTATCTTTCCTGCTTCTGTCGGAGAACCGAGGTATTAAATTTGCATGTACGCCGCCTGTCCGTTGCAGTTCGCGTTGAAAATGGCGGGGTGTTCTCCCGCCGAAATATCGGCGGTCGCTGAAAGTGTTACCTGGCTGAATTCCCGGAAGTTATTTGAAAATTTTTTAATGTAGCTTCCGAACTTTCTACTGGCTCTGCCTTGTTGTAAAGGGAAGGCATTCCGTTGATGGATTTCGAAGTACTCGACAGCGGAGGGGCAATCGGGTGCACGTTTTGTGTTCTCAGGTTACTCCTTCTTTATGCCCCTTCTGGCACAGGTTGTACTACCGCACGTTCGTTTCTCTAAGGAAGAAATCATTTACCTGCTTCGTAAATCTCCGACAAAGATTATCTTTGGCGGGGACTTCAATTGTGTTCTACGGCCGGTGGATCAGTCTCCCAATTTTAATTTCAGTAAAGAACTCGACGACCTGGTGCGCTCCTTGCGCCTGCGTGACGTCTGGGTTTCTCGCTATCCTACACTTGTGCAACATACGTTCTTTACTCCCACGTCTAGCAATCGTCTCGATCGCTTTTACCTTTCCAATTCCTTGTGTGGTCAACTTCTGGATGTTGATGTGATACCAGCCTGTTTTACTGATCATTGCGCGGTAGCCGTCACGTTTAATTACGAGTGGCAACCGATGAAATCGCTTCGTCCTCCCTGGATGCTCAATATAGCCTATTTCCAAGATACCTCTCTTGGTGTCGTTGTGGAGGACTTTTGGGTTCGTTGTTGTCGTACTATGAACCGGCATGGTGGACACTGCATGTCAAACAACTACTCCGTAGGGCTCTCATGAGATTTGGTGCTGCGAAGGTGGCAGACGATCGACGAACGCAAGAGTTTTACTACTCAGTCTTACGTCAACGCCGGCCGTAGTGGCCGAGCGGTTCTACGCGCTACAGTCTGGAACCGCGCGACCACTACGGTCGCAGGTTCGAATCCTGCCTCGGGCGTGGATGTCCTTAGGTTGGTTAGGTTTAAGTAGTTCTAAGTTCTAGGGGACTGATGACCTCAAGTCCCATAGTGCTGAGAGCCATTTGAACCATCTTACGTCAACTGTCCGATAGTGCTGCGCATGCTCCCCTACGGGTTACTGATGTGCAGCTCATCAAAGCCAGCCGGCCGCGGTGGCCGAGCGGTTCTAGGCGCTTCAGTTTGGAACCTCGCGACTGCTACGGTCGCAGGTTCGAATCCTGCCTCTGTCGTGGATGTGTGTGATGTCCTTATGTTAGTTAGGTTTAAGTAGTTCTAAGTTCTAGGGGACTGATGACCTCAGATGTTAAGTCCCATAGTGCTCAGAGCCATTTGAACCACCATCAAAGCCAGATTGCTGCAGCTCAAACGCATTCAAATGGAGGGACTGCGGACGAGGTCTCAACCACGTTCCCTTTCACAAGACGACCTGACGCCACTACACCATGTAGTCCGTTTACGGGCGCGCCGGAAACGTGTGTGCCTTGCCTCCCTCACAACCGCTGACGTCCGCATGTTCACCTCTCACCGCGACATTTCCGACTTTATTTACACCTACTTTTGTGATCTGGACGATACCTTACATCCATGGTGCATCGCGTCGTCACTCCTCAATTAAATGACGCCTTTCTGCGTCCCTTCCACAAGAACTATACATATGGTGTTGTTACAGGACCACAGTCCCGCAAGTCGCCTGTATTAGACGGTATTCCTAAGGAGTTTTATGTTCAATTTTGGCCTCTCACTGGTGACACCTTAACATCAGTGGTAAATGAGGTGATGCGGGGAGTCTCACTTGCTGCTCCTTTTCAGGAAGGTAAACTGGTCCTCCTCCCGAAATTCACAGGTCGAACTGCGACTGATCCCCTCCGTCCTATTACTCTCCTATTGCTCGAGCAATTAATATTCGTCTCTCTAAGCTGCTCGTTACCATTATCGCCGCCCAACAAAGTTGTGTGCCTGGACGCACGATACCGACTTCTGTTCTCGAATGTCACCATGTAATTTCGGTGGCGGCAGCCGCTAGTATCCCAGGGGCTCTGCTTCTTCTTGATTTCCAGAAATCGTGTCAGCCATGATTTTTTAACTAGAGTGCTCACCCCAATCGGCTTTCTAATGATGCTCGACAGGTTTTAACTCGCCTTTTTACCGATATCAGTGTCTCGGTTATTGTGAACGGTCACCATACCCCCCGGATATCGATCAGACGGGGTTTACCCCAGGGAGGCCCCTTATCCATGTCCCTTTTTGTCTTGTTCTCAGAGCCCTTACTTCGCCGCCTCGCCATGCAATTACGTGGCTGGACTATAATGGGGGAAATTTTTTCGGTCCGTGCATAAGTCGATGACGTCATGGTTTTAGCACGACATGGCGAGGGCACACCGAGGCTTAACGATACCTTGGATTCATTTTGTCGTGTTGCTGGTGCTCGTATCGTAAATGCACGTTCCTACCGTTGAGAGGCTTTGATCATGTCCTCATTCCTTGGGCGACGGTCATCAATCGCCGTAAGACCTTAGTGCAGACTGAAACAGCTGTCTGGTCGATTCCTGTGGCGCCGCCATATCTTTCGTGTCCGGTATGAAGTAGTGGCCAGGCCTCGAAAGCTTGGAGGATTGGATCTTTCCGATATCAAAATAATTATCGGTATCCTAGGTGCTGATGTACTTTCTATGACGCATATTAATACTAGCGTGCTATCATCCCGCTGGGGTGCACCATGTCCCCTTCCTTCTGTTGAACTTGATTCCCCGTCAACGTCTTGGAAAACGGTCTTGTCTCCTCTTAGTCTTCCTAAACTGCCGTCTGATACCTGCTGGTGATCGTATTTTCCGTATTGGCCTTGGTCCGACCGATCAGTGTGAGGAATATCAGACTGACACCTTACTTCACAGTTCAGTTGTTGCTTGCGGACGGGATCATTGGCTCTGGGTCCACCGTCAGATAGGTTTCCTTAATCGAGGGCCTGAAACCGCCTTCCCAGATGACACCTTCCTACATCCTGACATATCCTTTTTCCTCAGGCGAAAACAGACACGATTGTCTGGCTCTTGGGTTAGTATGTTCACTACGTCGTTGAAGGTGGGAATGACCCAGATCCCCGCGTTTTGCAACTGCGCATTGAAAATGGCAGCGGTTGCCACGATACCGAACGCTTTTTGCGAATATTCTTTCTCTTGTGTTTAACTGTCAGGGTGTTGGTTAAGCTCCCGTGTGATCCTTGTTTCTTCCCTTGTAGCTTTGTTTTGTCACTTATTCTCTTTTACGTGTATATAAAATAATTGACAAGAAGGGTGGGATAATGGGTTAGTCTTCCCTTTCAGAATTTAATAATTGTTTGTGCTTGAACTAATTTGTTGATTTTTTAAAATGATGATTAAACGATGATTTGACTATTTTTGTCTGATTTTCATGAAAATACCATGGTAATAAAAAATGGAGGGGCCGTGAGTTCAAAACTCACCTGCACAGTACAATTTTAATTTCTATATTCGGTTCGAGCACATTCTAGAAGTATCCACAAATGTCAAGAATCATTGTACTGTTATGTTCTATAGCCGTATATATACTGTATGGTTCAAATGGTTCTAAGCACTGTGGGACTTAACATCTGAGGTCATCAGTCCCCTAGACTTATAACTACTTAAACCTAACTAACATAAGGACATCACACACATCCATACTCGAGGCAGGATTCGAACCTGCGACCGCAGCAGCAGCGCGGTTCCGGACTGAAGCGCCTAGAACCGCTCGGTCACAACGGCCGGCTTATACTGTATGTGTTCTGGCCAGAATCAGTTCGCTCCGCGCTCTTGTGGTGCAAGTGCTGAATAAACCTTCGTTAAATGAAGTTGGTGTTTGTCATTCATCTAATTACATCTTCTCCTACGTGACAATATTACGATTAGTTCCGTGGACTGGCTCAGACAAAGTTCTTACATAATAGGATGGTATTGGCTCTTTGTTTGGGGGTTTGAATTTTCCTACACGTAGCGTATAAAATGTTTTAGCATCGTTCATCATAACAACCTCCAGGCCATATTTATCGGGGTTGTTTCTCAAGTACGATCTAAATGAATATTTACCTCTAAATCCTAGAAGCTGTTCATCTATTGTCACGTATTCTGACGGTATATACAAGGCTTACAGTTCTCTACAAATTTTTTCCGACTACCACGGATTGCCGGCCGAAGTGGCCGTGCGGTTAAAGGCGCTGCAGTCTGGAACCGCAAGACCGCTACGGTCGCAGGTTCGAATCCTGCCTCGGGCATGGATGTTTGTGATGTCCTTAGGTTAGTTAGGTTTAACTAGTTCTAAGTTCTAGGGGACTAATGACCTCAGCAGTTGAGTCCCATAGTGCTCAGAGTCACCACGGATTGCTGCAAATTTGTCTGTAAATCGCCTTTCTTGTCTTGTGGCTTTGCCATGAAATCGCAGGCATGATGCTCTAAATTTGAAACGGTTCAAAGCCATAGTTGAGCGATAAATAGATGATCCAAAAGCATGGCAAACTCGTCGTACCCCACACAAAGTAAACCTAAAAATGCCAAAAGTTCTTCTTTGGTTACAGTCCCGCGATAGCTTTGTTTTGTATTAATGTCTTGGACTTTTCGTTCTATTTCTTGATTTGTTCTTAGTACAATTTCGTCTAATGTTGTATTACCTACTAGTAAATTCCAAGATGAGAAAGGACTTACATCCCTAGCCGGTCCTTTCGCTCCAGGGAAGTGTGTGGCCAAATTTGCCACTTGTGTTCGGTGTCGTCGCTCAGCTTCCTGAACGCTCCATCTGTATCCATTTCTTCCAACGCGAGCAGCTTCATTTCTAACTCTTGCAAGTGGCACTGAAGTATTCAAAAGTCCAGGCACCAAGTTTCTGTTACCTTCGTTTTGTGGTGGTTCTGGGTCAGCTTCTTCAGTGACGATTTCTTCGTCAGAAAACTCACTTTCTTCAAACACAAACACTGGAGCTTCATCTGTATCATCACCACCAAAAATATCCTCAACACTTTGATTATCGCTCTCCCCGTCCATGAGCAACTCTCTGATACTATCACTTCCTAAAGCCATATTATCACGAAAACTGCACTAAACACACTATAAATAGTGTTATGTAACAGACACACTGGGGTGTTTAAAACCCCAATATGAGTACATAACGGACACACTGGGGTGTACGACACCCCAAGCGATAAACAATAAAAGCTGGTGACTCAGAGAAAGCGCGGTAAACAATGACAGTGGTCAGTGGCTGTAGGCAATGGTACCAACTGAATTTAGAGTGGGACCAAAATTTCCCTCTCGCTAAAATGTGGAACTGCGGAGAAAAATAAAATATGTTGGGATGTTTAACAGCCCAGTGTGTCTCTTTAGGGTTCAGAACTGTGAATATTAACTTCCTCCCAAAATTTTTAATGCGCAGCCGCTGCAAACCTTTCAGTACTACGCCCACCACGCAAGACACCGATATACGCTGTACAAAAGAAACTAGGAACATTTAGGTCATTATTTCCATTGAAGTCGAGTAAAGTATTTATAAGAATAGTTTTGTTAAACCCACATTTTATCGAATTATACTGCAAGATTGTTATCCTCAGCACGGAAAAGTACACTGTACAGAAAGCCTTGTTCTTGCTGCTGTAATGTCTCTGTATCCCATAAAAATTTCCGAAAATCAGGTGAACGGAGAAGACAAATAACGAAGCTCTCTGAGCCAGAATAAGTAATTTTATCTAATCAACCTGTATTATTCTATCCGTCAGATACTTTTCTCTAATCGTAGTAACTAAGTATAGTTCTGTACCCTAACGTTTTGTCAAAATCGTCAGATTCCGTATATTTCCGTTTTCACTTATGTCCTTTCCAATATTTCTGCCTTTACAGTCATCATGTTCAAGAAGCTCTTCTTAGGGTTGCTGAAGAGGCAGCAGTGGTCAGATGACGTAATGTGGTGTGAGGTGCCGACGGTACGGCTGTCGTGGCAAAGACCCTCTAAATTGTAGTCCTTCTCCGCGATTTACTGCTGGTTTCGGAAGTTGCGCGCCAAAATGATAATCTTCTGTAATTAATATTGGAAATGCTGAACATCGTATTTACTTGCATTTCATGTAAAAGCATCTCTTAGTAGTAGGCTATCACTCCATATTTCAAAAATGTTGATTACAAGCAGTTGCTAAACGAAAAGGCAGACGAAGCTTTTCCGAGATCTTCGGATCGCTCCTGACTTGGATGGCGGGCGAAGTGGTTCGGCTGTAAGACCAGAGATGTCTCAGACATGTGTTCTGCCTTGGTCTGTATCGCTTAAGGCCTTAATTAGTAATCTCTGGTTGTTTGGATACGTAATTGAGAACAGTTTGATGGTTATTAGGCAAATACCAGTCCATTGTTTTGTTTATTTCCTACGAAAGTGTGAAGTGTAGAAATTATTTGTGATTCATTAAGTGGGATATAATTGTGTAGTTTCTCGTTTTCTACTAATAAGAAGCGAGTGGCATCCCGTATAAACAAAATAATTGAAAATGTAATTATTCATACTATATCAGTTTCTCGCTAAGAGTTTATTACAGTATCGAGATAACGGATTGACAACCTACTTGCTGCTTGCTGCGCAGGGGACAACAACTGTACAAGACTGCAGGTTGGCGAACATTAATTAGAAGTTACGCATTCCTTCAGTGCGGTGTAAGCAAATCGGCACCTCGCGTGTACTGCAGTCTCAGTAGAAATGAGGTCTGTGACACGTCGTCTGCAGTAGTAACACAGAGGAGGTATAGAGGAGAGAAATATTCGAGTTAAAGGGTTTATCATTCGCACGCATATCTCTCTCATTCTAATTCCCTCTTTTTCAACTTGCCGTACCCTTTCTTCGAGTCCCAAGCTCGTGGTCGTGCGGTAGCGTTCTCGCTTCCCGCGCCCGGGTTCCCGGGTTCGATTCCCGGAGGGTTCAGGGATTTTCTCTGCCTCGTGATGACTGGGTGTTGTGTGATGTCCTTAGGTTAGTTAGGTTTAAGAAGTTCTAGGGGACTGATGACCATAGGTGTTAAGTCCCATAGTGCTCAGAGCCATTTTTGAACTTTCTTCGAGAATTGCAGCATGTGCTCACATCTGGAGATCAGTAGAAACGTCTTCAGCACGTTGGATGGTGCAATATTAGTTTGTCGCGCTTTCCGCATACCGCTCGGTGCGCGTCCTGGCTCCTGCACCACACCCTCTACAAACAGAAGTCAGTGCAGGTGTCTACTCTACTGAAGGCTGAAACCACACGTGAGCAGCAGTACCGCACGGGAACTCTCTGAAAATTCAGGCGGCGCTGGCCTCCATCGATTCTACAGTGTCTCGAATGTGGCAATAAAGCTGCGAAGCGAACGAACCTGACGCGACAGCTTCGCGGCTCGCGACGTCGCGCAGTGGGCGTGACCTTCACCTGTCTACTTTGGGGGCGGCAACGACTGCGTACTGTAACACTGGACGTACAAGGTGGAGCCACGTTCATTGTTCAAAATCTCTTCTAGTTTCAGTGAGCGAGCAGTTCGCCAGAGGGAAATGCCGAAATCCGCTAGTTCAAATTGTGTAAGTCAGTAGCTGACAGAGTATCCGCACTATACGACAAATGGGAAAATTCTGCAAGGCCTGCAACAAAGAGATTAGGTATTATATTTTTATGCTTCTTAGTTTTTCCTGCCATTTCGGAATTGCGAATTTCTCCTCACATCTTTCGATACCAGGGCATTCGTGAGGCAATTTATTTTGTAAATATCCTTTTAAATAATACTAATAGACACTTAGGCTTAATTGTATTATTATAATTTTTAAGTTGTCGAGTTCGGTTTTGATATAAACGAAAATTGAGCAATGTGAAAATGCCATACCTACTGTACGGTGCCTAAATGTTTCTAAAATTATGTACCATTTTTCTGAAGTTTTGAGTTATAGCAAACATCTATTCAGTGACAGGATAGTTGGAAAACAAAAACTGTGCTCCATATTTTCCTAACTTCTTTTTATTTTATAAACGTAAGCCACTTAAGAATGCCACTTCTATACACACATCCTGTTTTTTCCTTGCATTAGGTTTCGAGTTACTAAAAATGCCACTTAACGCAGCAGCACGCAGATGGAGTGTTACATAAGGCAAATGTTGAACGAAAATCAAAATTGAAACAAACGCTTTTAACGACGACACATGACGAATCCACCAAAAGGAATCAGTTCTGCAGTGACTTGTGTCATGAGATTTTGGCAGCAAACACCCCTTTTCGAAAATTAAAAAATGCTATTTTCAAATGTTTTCTTGAAAAGTACTGCCATCAGTCCGTACCTGCGGAATAAACGATGCGTAAAAGTTACGCGGACTCAGCTTACACTGATGCACTGCAAAGAATCCGAAAAGAAATTTGGGAGTCTTGCATATGGACTTCTGCAGATGGAACTACTGACAATCTCGGCCGCTACATTGCAAATCTGATTGTTGGCAAGTTGGACCCATTCAGAGCTTATTTGGTTTATTCAAAGTAACTCCCAAAGACCAAGCAACAAACAATCGCACAGTTTGTCAACAATGGGCTGAAATATCCAAATGATGTAGTTGAAAATAAAGTGTTTCTGAACGTAACAGACGCCGCTGCCTATGTACTTGCAGCGTTTCGTCTACACCAACTGCTCTACCCTTTGACGCTGCACATTACTTGCGCTGCACACACCCGTATATCATAGCAAGTAAGGCGAGAGTTCCCTAAGGTAAATAAACTAATCTCCACGGTAAGGAGAGTTTTTGTTAAGGCACCATCAAGGATACAGGCATTCTAAGCTTGCAGACGTCCCCTTGCTGCCTGAGTCTGTTGTTACCCGCTGGGGCACGTGGTTGGCAGTAGAGATGGGCAAAACTGTTCTTTTCAGAGATCGGATCCGAACTGTTCACTCCCTGAAATGAACTAGGTCTTTTTCATGACTCAACACTCATTCACAATAGAAAATAAATGGAAGGCACATTGCCCTTTAAACTTGGTTTATTCCAGTACTATACCTGTATTTTGATCTTATTTGATCCTATTTTGAAGTAACACAGATAATGAGTAAGAATTTTGTATTGTTTATTGAAATTTCCACGATATGACAAAGTTTTTGATTATCGATTTATTTTGCACTATCGTGGTTTTTTGGGTGATCGGAAAATGTTGTAACTTGAGATTTACATTAACAATGTATTTGGCTGTAATGTATTAAAATTTCATTAACCTCGTACAAATACATCCCAAGCCATATATTTTTAAAGTGAACATTTCCTTCCGAAGACGCCCAAAATCGCAAAATCCGTACTACAATTAGAAAAAAAAAATATAAATTTGACTGTAAGACCAAAGTGCTGCATATAGCCTTATGCAGAATAAAACAAGGAAAATATTGGTGTATCACATTTTGCGATACGTTTATTGGTTCGCTCGTAATTAAAGTGTAAATTCGAGTGTCCATAATAAAAAATCCTATAGTAAGAGGAGTCGTTAGCAACCTCATCTGATCAGTTTAAACAAATAAAAATAAAATAAAAACAAATGATGTATACATAACATAATTATGTAATATACATATCGGTATTAGTACGAAGAACAATATCCAGAATAGACGAACTCCAATGCAGAGGCGCTGAGTCAAGCTGGTCGAGCCGCGAGTTGTATTGCTGCGTGAGCTAAGACTGCAGAGACCAGAGTGACACCTAAGTTGCTTTGCTCCAACGCTCTGGCTAGAGTCGAGAACGGTGGGGTGAGCGTTGAGCAGGCGAGTTCCGAGGGTGGGGGGAGCGGTGAACGGCCACCAGTCACAGGCTCGGAGACAAATCGCCCGTTCTCTTGCGAGCAGGTTCTTGCAAGTAGTTCTTATGGTCTCCGCTAGGAGGCTCTCTGTCCTGTTGCTCGCATCAACTGCCCAGAGGGCAGGACGTGCGACTGAAACGATCGCCGACGGAGTGTGATGCTAAGTTAAGCTGCTCCAGACACTGCACGCGGCAGAGGAAGCACAGAGACGGCAAGGCATATGTGAAACAAAATCCAATGGGGCACTGCACAATGCAGGCAGCCAAGGCAGAAGCAGGGCAGAGGCCGGCGCTGGCTGTGTTGTGTGGCTTGCAGTGTGCTCTGACCAGCAGAGGCCCCGCTGATATGCTCCATCTCTCTCTCTCTCTCTCTCTGCTGTGGGAAACGTTTGGAGCTACCGTTCTTTTTTTCTGAATCACTGATTGTTCACTCGTTTGAAAGATTCAACTCTATAAAACAGTTCAGGAGCGGATCCCCCATCTCTAGTTGGCAGCATAAGAATACTGCAGTAAGCACCTCCCATCAGCCCAGAAGGTAATTTAAAGTCTACCGGAAGATGCAGCTTCTGTAACTTACACAAAACAATTACTCAAAGATACCTCAGTTCAACGGGACCTGACTTAAATTAGAGACAACTACACATTTATGACAAGAATTATTTCCGAATTAGAAGGCTGAAGGAAACGTATCTACGACAACATTGCTTTGCTGCAGGAAATGAGAAAGGAAGTTAAGGAAGTTCTTTTCCAGAAGAACACCCTGCTGAAGGACCTGTGCACGGCAGCTTCCATACTTAGTGGAAAATTCAGTTCCCCAGTTCCACAGAATGCATCCTGTGCTACATGCGCCGAAAACGACGTACGCCCCCCTCACATACGTTGATGCACAGCGTGCTTTCTCAGCGTATAAATTAATATCAACGGAAAAGCGCCATAGGTTTTCCCCGGAAAACGCAGAAAAAATTTTAGTCATTTGCTGTTGAATATGGTCTGAATGTTTGAAACCACTAGCTCATTCAGCGTTTGTCTGGCTATATGTTTCATTCAAATTGTGGCTTGTGTCCTGTACTGTATTCTTATCTTCGAAAAACTATAAAGATTTGGTGCCAGTTTGAACAATAATGCTGAGTAATGTTTTCAGTGTTGTGCAACTGTCCATGTCTTCTTTTTCCTTATTACACCCGAACAAAAATTTGCTCATATGTCCAGGCTGAGTACTCAACATTACCTTTAGTTTTTCTGTACAACACTTCTTAGGGCCTACTCCAGGTTTTGTATGGCTTAAATTACGTAATGAAAGAGCTTGTATTAGGTGCCTAAAATGCATTTTTTACGAGCTAAAAATCGGCCGTCTATTTATAAATATACCACTCCACCTCTGTTACGTATGTACTGTGTTTCACATCGTCCATCACTGCCTGTCATTATTTCTCTTTAACAATGTCTCTGTTCTTTAACAGATGTCAAGCAATGTAGAAATGGAGTCATTATATATGTGTATAAACCGGCGACACATACATTTATACATACACCATGCGTATCTGCACCACTAAATCCACAGATTCTTATAAATAACGGCCCTGATTACTCTCCGTGAGCCAACAGACCGACCGGGCTGGCGCAGTGGTCAGCGCGCTGGACTCACTCGCATGTGGGAGCACCACGGCTCCAGCCTACGTCTGGCCATCCAGATTTACGTTTTCCGTGATTTCCGTAACTCACTCCAGGCAAATGTCACGATGGTCGATTTCAAAAGGCACCGCCGATTTCATTCCCCGTCCTTGATACTATTGGAGCTTGTGCTGTGTTTCTAATGACCTCGATATCGACGGGACGCTAAACCCAGCCTTCGTTCCTTCTTTTATTTCATCACAATAAAAATACTGAGATGTGAGCATAGCTGCGGGTAACAACTCGTAGAAAATAAAATAACGAAAGGAGAGGAAAGCCATAAAACATTTTTCATCAAAAAAATCACAGAAAGTCAGAATACAAACGCATAAATAAATGATAAAATATGGAAAGCGATCTAATACCAGAATTAGAGAAATCGTGAAATCAGGACACGAATCAATAAGAAAACATCTAATACACAGCTCCTGTAACAAAGGTATGAACGAAAGGAGAGGGGCTACATGCTGCCTACACAGCTGTGTGAAGATATCGCCAGCTGTCCAAATTATTAAGCATTTGGCCCCTGGGCGCGTTCTGTAACATCTTAAGGCTTTCCATAATGTTGCCGAAATCACTCTCTGCAGAATTCGGATGGTTTCACAATGTGTTTTTGTTCCAGTCATGTGTGTGCTCTCAACAGCTTGTCATAAAATTTCTACCAGTTTGGCTATTACCACAATCCCTGATATTTAATTTATATAGGTTGCCTAAAAAAAGTGTTATATACTCCTGTAGGAGACAGTACTGGTCGAAACCAGAAAAAATGTTCTATAATGGCATATCTGGTAGCCAGTATCTATTGAGATATGGTTCAATCGATTCTCTCATTCCCGTCTGCCTGTTACGTGAAGGCTGATACTATCCTAGGCTGTATGCGTTTACCACGCATCCTGACACATCTCTGTATTGTACTTCGTAGTCAGTCACACAAACTCCTTCAAACACACTTGGCTCTATTCAGATTTTATCAGATGCATTGGTACATGCTCCTGCAGCCTCTGCACATTCTCTATGGCTTCGGCATACACCAATACCTTGAAGTGTTCCCCATACCCAGAATTCAAAATACTCAAGTTGTTGAACTGGGACGCCATCCTATCGGATCTTGTCGAACAGTCCATCGATCATGAAACGTTGCTTGCGGTGCTGTCGTACGATCCGTAGAACATGGGACGGTGTCCTGTTGGCCGTAAACCATAATCGCTGTCTCTTTACGGGAGTAGCGTTCCCCAGTAGCGGTGCTGGTTCATAGCACAGAAGTTGGTGACACGCACAGAAGCTGCTACTCTGTGTGCCGATACCAGAGGGACCCTGCTGCCTCGCCTCCACGGCTGCTCTGTTATTTACATCTGCCAACACGCGCCCATTGTGGTAATTTGGTATTCCTGAATCCTGCGTCTTCTGTAAATAAAATGCAGATCTTCAATGGCCCATGTCTCAACAGTTTTGACAAATATTGTCTCTTGTAGAAATGTATGACACTTTATTTAAACACACTTTATACATCGGACATCCAAAAGTAGTTTGTATCGTCTTCACTGGAATGGTGCAAGCTGTTGTCTAGTGTCCCATGTGCACGAAACCCCACATGTAGCTCAGCTATTTGTGGCGACCTTATAATGTAAAAAGTACATGTGTATCGTCACACATCTCCTCATTTAGTGCTTTCTGCAAACTCAGGAGGGATCATTGCGGTTTTGGACTACACGTGAGCATCAGGACTACTTACATCATCTTCTGAGTTGTATCTTTTCTGATTTACTGACATTTCCTGCCGCAAACTTATCGCTTTAATGCGCTGAACAACAGATACTTCCAGTAAATAAATGATGGTAGCCCACAAAGTTTTGTTGTAGTCCCATTTCTTTTTCAATTATGTACAAGCGAGCTTCCAGAAACAAAGCGCTGAAAATTTATTCTCGCTTATAATCTCATGCAGGATAAAGGCTTTAGGGGACATGAAGCAAAAATAACACCACCCCTGAAGATACTAAATGAACAATTCCAACACAGTTCTCTCTGACCGTATCCTCAAAAGACCTTTGTGTTAATTTACTACCTACGGAATAAATAAGAAAACTACGAACATTTTTAGTTTTATTTGTTTATTTTTTATTTGTGAGGCATCAGTATTCTGACTGGTTTGATGAGGCCCGCCACGAATTCCTCACCTGAGCCGACCTCTTCATCTCAGAGTAGCACCTGCAACCTACGTCCTCAATTATTTGCAGGCTGTATTTCAGTCTCTGTCTTCTAAAGTTTTTACACTCTACAGGTCCCTCTAGTACAAAGGAAATTATTTCCTGATGTCTAAACAGATCTCCTGTCGCCCTGTCTCTTCTTCTTGCCGGTTTTTTGCATATATTCCATATCAGACCCCTAGAACTCAGAACTACTTAAACCTAACTAACCTAAGGACATCACACACATCCATGCCCGAGGCAGGATTCTAACCTGCGACCGTAGCTGTAGCGCGGTTCCAGACTGTAGCGCGTAGAACCGCTCGGCCACGCCGGCTGGCTCCACCTAATTTCCAATTCGGTAGCACCACATCTCAAATACTTCGAATCTCTTCTGTTCCGGTTTTCCCACTGTCCAGGTTTCACTACCATATAATGCTGTGCTCCAAATGTACATTATTCCTCAAATTAAGACCTATGTTTGATACTAGTAGACTTCTCTTGGCCAGGAATGCCCCTATTCCCAGTGCTAGTCTGCTTTTTGTGTCCTTGTAGCTCCACCCGTCATGGGTCATTTTCCTACCTAGTTAGCAGAATTTTTTAACTTCATCTACTTCGTGATCCCCAATTCTCGTTCTCATTTGTGCTACTTTTCATTACTATCTTCGTTCTTTGATTTACTGTCAGTCCATATTCTGTACTCCATAGACTGTTCATTGCTTTCAGCAAGTGCTGTAATCCTCTTCTCCTTCACAGATGACAGCAATGTCGTCAGCGAATTTTAATACTGATATCCTTTCACCTTGAATTTTAACCCTTCCGTTGAACCTTATTTTTATTTCCGTGTCATTACCCCCTTTTTTTTAATCCGAGTACTTCGTTCTTCGCCTTGGCTCTTATTGTTCCCTCTTGGCTCTTGTACATACTGTATATGACCCGTCTGTCTGGATTAACCCTATTTTTCTGAGAATTTCGAAAATCATGCACCATTTGACATTGTCAAGCGTTTCTTCGAGGTCGACAAGTGCTATGAACGTGTCTTCACTTTTCTTCACTCCTGCTTCCATTATCAAGCGCAACGTGAGGACCGCTTCTCTGGCGCCATTACCTTTCCTAAAGACAACTGGTCGTCGTATTACACATACTCTGTTTTCTTTCCTACTTTTCTGTATATTATTCTTGTTAGCAACGTGGGTGTATGAGCTGTTAATCTGATTGTGGTATAATTCTCACACTTGTCGGCTGTTGCTATCTTCGGTGTTCTGTAGATGATTTTTTTCCCGAAACTCTTCTGAGTATAGAGTCCCAGACATTCTACACGCCATTTTGTTGCCACTTCCTCCTATGATCTTAGAAATTTGATTTTAAGTTTTCCACTGCTCTTCTAAGTTCTGATTTTAATGCTGGATCCCCCATGCCTTCCCTATCGACTCCTGTTTATTCTTCCAAAAATGTACACAGCTAAAATGTCTGCACATGTAGCCCTCCGTTAATGCTTGTCAGTTGTTGAAATCCACAACATACAGTGAAAGGGCACATTTATGCCGATGTTTACCTTCACGTGACGAGTGAAGTACATCTCGCAACCTTCTCACTCGAAATAACTGCACTATATATTTCGAGTGTGAAGTTTCCAAGCTGTGCTTCACTCGTCATGTAAATGTAAACATTGCAATATATGTGCCCTTTTACTGTATATTATGGATTTTAACAACTGACAAGCATCAAAGGATTGCTACGTATGAAGACACGCCGAGTTTCACAAGGTGCATCTTAGGTGTGTATATTTTTACTTGTGACAAGCCTGCTGCATTTTATTTTCGACAACTCTGTGTGGAATGCGAAGTATACTTTCCACTAAAATCGTAATATGGCGTGAGTAACAAATGCACAATGGAACATGACACACAACCAAAAAAGTCTTTCAAGGTATGTAATTATATGATCGACATTTCCTCATACGTACTCTCTAAGAAAAATTATGATGGCAGATACAGTATATGCAAATTCATAATGTTAAAGATCTGAAGATGATAGTTGTAGCTGTCGAAACTGTGCCACTAAAAACGCGATCTTGGCTATAAAAAATTTCTTTATTCATTATCAGCATCCCAGCGACTGAGGTCTAAAAGAACGTGATGGTGCACAGCAGTCTGTAGAACAGTCGTTTCAACATACAAGAAACGTGGAACAATCAGTGGCGTGAGCAAACGTCCTTGGTGCATCATTTTAATAAAACTGCCTGTGAGGAAAGAGCAGGTTCTGACCTACCTCGACGACAAAGGTGCATAACAAATTGTATCAGAACACAGCAGGCAGGTGTGGAGCACGGCTGCACCAGTGGGGATGGAAGTCCTCTCCTCAACGTGACTGCACAGAAGAGCAGCGAACTGTGTATCACGTAACATGCGAATCGTCCTTCGGATTATTTAAACAGATAATGGAACTAGTGCCTCGGCTCGGGCACAATTTTACCAACGCGCTAAGATATTACAAAAATAATCGGACTGTGTTTCACTATGTTGTCATGTTAAGCGCGACTTAAAATTATTGTGATATTAGCTTTACCTAGCACATTAAGATCAAGTGTCTCGTTTATATATTTATGATTTTCTTTTTGACCTTTTATTAAGGTATTAATATGTCCTGTGTCTTTCACTCCTTCTATACTGAAGTATCACTGTTTGTAAACAACAAACATGGAAAAAGAACTGTATTGCGAACATCACACTTTTCATACACTTTCATACTAAATCTCCGCGTAAACCCCGCTTTTTTTATCATTAACTATAGCCTTTTGACTTGCAAGGGTAGAAACCGTAAGATAATTCAGTATATTGATTGTTACATATGTAAATCGAACTGGTTAAATATATTTAAATTTTTAAATAACACTTTAATATTCAGAGAAATATAAAATGAAAAAAAATGCTCTTCAATATTTAGAGACAGTTTTACCTTTTCCTACACCCCACTGAGCGAAATATTCTAGGAACTTAAAAGAGGCATCTACCTGCTGCTGCTCACATACTCATAGTTTGAGCCCAACCAGTGAGCCCTATACCACGCCCTCCTCTTGCTAGGTTTAATTTTGCAGTACATCTGTCCAACTCTGCAACTCTCACTTTCTCCTCCAAACTTCTTCTGGTAAAGGCCATCTACTGGGAAAGAGCATCTACTGGAAAAAAGGGCAGCTCATCTACAGCGTTCGCCATGCTGCTTGCACAATACTTTTAAACACATTTTCAAATAAAGAAAATTCTGACCTGATGCTGTGAGCCACACAGCGCCCTAACTGCCGTCAGGGATGACGTCACATCAGCGCCTGTGCACTTGGAAGCGGACGGCTGCGTCCCTTCTCAGAGTTAATCAAAGCGCGGCTGACCATCGCTTCAGCACCCGATGCTTTCTAGTCATCGCAGAGAGAACGCAACAAAACATGTTTTCATTTGCGTACGAGCCCTCGTTCGGAGAGAACTGCCGTAATTTTAATGTAATTGCTGGCTCGCATTTGAAGAGAAATAGCATAAATTTAGTAAGATATTCACAGTGTGCTGCAGCACAGTAGCACATGATCGCCAGCCACCAATGACTGGAATACCTTCACAATTTATCAGCAGAAGCTTTGGACTCAATTTCAGACGTGGACTTTGCGCTATGAATTCATTATTAACTTACGTGTGTCTGACTAAAAATGTACATAAACACATCAAAAAACTTTTGCATCACCCCAGTTCCCAGAACTCCTGAAGATAGAAGTTGACTATGGATATGGTTTCACAGACACAGTCCCTTTGACTGTTCAGAGATGTCACTAAATCCTCCCAGAGATGTAAGCAACCATGCATGAGCAGCGCCTATTACACGGAGGGGTCCGACAGCCTATCAGTTCCAGTCATTCCACCGGGAAGGAGGTACACGGCTCGTGTTGTCTGTAGTTCAACCATACCTAGACGGTCAATACCGCGGTTCGATCGCGTCCACATTGTTACTTTGTACCAGGAAGGGCTCTCGACAACATGGTCGCCGAGTCCAAGCGTTTCAGAGTGAAACAAAGCGATGTTGTTCGGACGTGGAGCAGATAGAGAGACATGAACTGTCGATGACATGCCCCGCTCACGATGCCTAAGGGCTAATACTGCAGGGGATGACCGCTACCTACGGATTATGTATCGGAGGAACCCTGACAGCAACGCCACCATGTTGAATAACCCTTTTCGTGCAGCAACAGGACGTCGTGTTACGACTCAAACAGTGCTCAGTAGGGTGCATGATGCGCAACTTCACTGCCGACGTCCATGGCGAGGTCCATCTATGCAACCACGACGCCATGCAGCGCGGTACAAATGGGCCCAACAACATGCCGAATGGACCAATCAGGATTGTGCATAACGTTCTCTTCACCGATGAGTGTCGCATATGCCTTCAACCAATCGTCGGAGACGCGTTTGGAGGCAACCTGGTCAGGCTGAACGCCTCAGACACACTGTCCAGCGAGTGCAGCAAGGTGGAGGTTCCCTGCTGTTTTGGAGTAGCATTATGTGGGGCCGACGTACGCCACTGGTGGTCATGGAAGGCGCTGTAACGTCTGTGCGATATGTGAATGCCATCCTCCAACCGATAATGCAACCATATCGGCCACACATTGGCGAGGCATTCGTCTTCATGGACGGAAATTCGCGCCCCCATCGTGCACATCTTGCGAATGACTTCCTTCAGGATAACGACATCGCTCGAGTAGAGAGGACAGCATGTTCTCCAGACACGAACCCTATTGCACATGCCTGGGATGGATTGAAAAGGGCTGTTTATGGACGACATGGCTCACCAACTACTCTGAGGGATGTACACCGAGGAGTGGGACAATCTGAACCAAAGGTGCCTTGGTGAACTTGTGGATAGTATGCCACTACAAATGCAGGCATGCATCAACAGCAATCTGGACCACCATCTTTGAAGGTTTCGCTGTATGGTGGTACAACATGCAATGTGTGCTTTTCATGTGCAATAAAAAGGGCGGAAACGATGTTTATGTTAATCTCTATTTCAGTTTTCTGTTCAGCTTCCGGAACTCTTGGAATCGAGGTGATGCAAAACTGTTTTTGATGTGTGTATTTCTTGTAAATAGTTGTCTAATATATTCTCATGTAATAAGTAAATACGTGCGGTGTTAAATAAACAATGCAACACATTTATTTTCTGAATGCAGGTTGATTTTTATTCAGGAGTCCTGTACACGACTTTATTCCCCACTCTTTTGGCCACAAAACCTTATTTTGCAACGTAATGCCGGTTCAGTGCGACTGCCTCACGCAACTCACTGGAAGAGGCCTGTATACCCGCATGGTACCACTCAGCTGGTCGACGTTGCAGCCAACGTCTCATCTTGCCGCTCCAGTAAGCTCCCATTCATCCACGTACTGGTTCCATCGGAATACATCCTTTCGGCCAACACGTGGAAGAACAGGTGCGAGACCCATGATGTAGGGTGGGTGAGGAAGGACAATCGAATGAAGTTTTGTAAGCTCCTCTTGGTTTGTCATGACGAAGGAGAACTTTTCATTTCTGTAGCGACGAACACACTGAAGTTCAATAAAAATTTTCTGGGTTTGTGACTGCATTGTCAGTATATACAAAATTCCTGACGTTTCGGTCCCTACTGTAAGCGACCTTTCTCGGCGTGTTATTGTTTACTGCTGAATGAGAAAACTTCGTTTCTTACATACCTGCAGACATGGCTGTTATCTAATTCTGATAGGCTGTTTAGGATGAAGCGGAGGGATGTTAGAAGACTTTATTAGTGTTTTTATTACTTCTTATCATTGGTGGAATCCCGGCGTTTTGATTGGTGGAAATCGGCGAATGGAAAACCAGGCAGCAGCTGTGACGCGGCGTTGTTTTCCCGCTTTCTACCGCCTGCCGAGGCGCGCCTGTACTCTGTGTACCTACATCTACATCTACATCTACATCTACATACATACTCCGCAATCCACCATACGGTGCGTGGCGCAGGGTACCTCGTACCACAACTAGCATCTTCTCTCCCTGATCCACTCCCAAACAGAACTAGGGAAAAATGACTGCCTATGTGCCTCTGTACGAGCCCTAATCTCTCTTATCTTATCTTTGTGGTCTTTCCGTGAAATATAAGTTGGCAGCAGTAAATTTGTACTGCAGTCAGCCTCCAATGCTGGTTCTCTAAATTTCCTCAGTAACGATTCACGAAAAGAACTCCTCCTTTCCCCCAGAGACTCCCACCCGAGTTCCCGAAGCATTTCCATAACACTCGCGTGATGATCAAACCTACCAGTAACAAATCTAGCAGCCCACCTCTGAATTGCTTCTATGTTCTCCCTCAATCCGACCTGAAAGGGATCCCAAACGCTCGAGCAGTACTCAAGAATAGGTCGTATTAGTGCTTTATAAGCGATCTCCTTTACAGATGAACCATATCTTCCCAAAATTCTACCAGTGAACCAAAGACGACTATCCGCTTTCCCCACAACTGCCATTACATGCTTGTCCCACTTCATATCGCTCTGCAATGTTACGCCCAAATATTTAATCGACGTGACTGTGTCAAGCGCTACACTAATAATGGAGTATTCAAACATTGCGGGATTCTTTTTCCTATTCATCTGCATTAATTTACATTTATCTATATTTAGAGTTAGCTGCCATTCTTTGTACCAATCACAAATCCTGTGCAAGTCATCTTGTATCCTCCTACAGTCACTCAACGACGACACCTTCCCGTACACCACAGCATCATCAGCAAACAGCCGCACATTGCCATCCACCCTATCCAAGAGATCATTTATGTAGATAGAAGACAATAGCGGACCTACCACACTTCCCTGGGGCACTCCAGATGATACCCTCACCTCCGATGAACACTCACCATCGAGGACAACGTACTGGGTTCTATTACTTAAGAAGTCTTCGAGCCACTCACTTATTTTGGAACCAATCCCATATGCTCGTACCTTAGTTAGGAGTCTGCAGTGGGGCACTGAGTCAAACGCTTTCCGGAAGTCAAGGAATATGGCATCCGTCTGATACCCTTCACCCATGGTTCGCAAGATATCGTGTGAAAAAAGTGCGAGTTGCGTTTCGCAGGAGCGATGCTTTCTAAAGTCGTGCTGATGCATGGGCAGCAACTTCTCTGTCTCAAGGAAATTCATTATATTCGAACTGAGAATATGTTCGATAGTCCTGCAACAAACCGATGTTAAGGATATTGGTCTGTAATTTTGAGGATCCGTCCTTCTACCTTTTTTATATACAGGCGTCACCTGCGCTTTTTACCAGTCGCTCGGGACTTTACGTTGGGCAAGAGATTCGCGATAAATGCAAGCTAAGTAAGGAGCCAATGCAGTAGAGTACTCTCTGTAAAACCTACTGCCGCTCCGGTCTCCGGCGCGCCTCTATGCTTCACGTGAGCTGCCCTGTGTGTCACTGAACGGTTGGGCAAAATTCTCTGCCGAGCAGGCATCAAGCCGATTTTCCGAAGCAGCAACAGAATAAAAGATGTTCTTCGTACAACGAAAGGTGCAGTTGACAAACTACAGGCTGCTGGAGTTTACGAAACCAGGTGCGAATGTGGATTAGTGTATGTAGGTGGGACGGTGCGACCCATCAGGACACAGATATCTGAACACGAAAGATATATCCGACTAAGACGGCACACCGAGTCAGCGGTGGCCGAACACCAGGATGAGTGACTCTGGTGAAGCACGCGTCCTCGCAAGACATCCTCTTACTTTCAGGAGGAAGATTAGAGAGGCAATAGAAACAGCCAGGCGACCGGCCAACATGAACAGAGAACACGGGTAGCGACTTCCGGCGTCCTGGGTGCCAGCAATGGCAGCGCCACGAGCCAACAACTCACGTGCAGCAGCACATACGAGTACAGGCGCGAGGGAGACCGCAGCGGCGGCCGGTACACAGAGTACAGGCGGTAGAAAGCGGGAAAACAACGACACGTCACAGCTGCCGCCTGGTTTTCCATTTGCCGATTTCCACCAGTCACAAGCAGTAATGCAGACACCAATCAGAACGTCGGGATTCCACCAATGAAAACAAGTAATAAAAACACCAATAAAGTCTTCTAACATCCCCCCCCCCCTTCCACACTAAACAGCCTATCAGACTTACATAACAGCCATGTCTACAGGTAAATAAGAAACGAAGTTTTCTCACTCAGCAGTAAACAATAATACGCTGAGGAAGGTCGGTTCCAGTAGGGACCTAAACGTCGGTGGTTTTACATATACTGGCAATGCAGTCACAATCCCAGAAAAATTTTATTGCTGTGAAAATGGCCGCGGTAGCCTACGTTTATATGCACTGAAGTTCCCTCAGTTTCCTGATGGTATCAACTGGTGGACGAGTGTATCAGCACCATAACAGAGATGTCCAGTTGACTACTGAGGTGTCTGATTGCGTTCTGTCGACATGTCGTGTCCGTAACTTGGCAAACTGCAGGAGTCACAGCTGTGTGTGTGTGCGGTAGACCGGACAGGTTTGCGCGACTGTGTCGGGATGATGGCAGACGCCTCGTCCAACCACTCACCGTGCTTTCACTCACTGCCGGGTCTCCGTACACATTCCGCATCGCCTACCAGTATATGCGATGCTCTGGTGTAACTCAGTGGCCGCTCTCTGCTTGGCACATACCTCCACTACAGGCGCTACGCATAGAAGGGTACGGATACTGCCTCCAACAGTGGGAAATTCATAAAACTACAGAGGCCCAGGCAGGAATATTCCATGATGTCGCTCAACAAATTTCACATTGTTTTCAACCGAAACTGACAAAGAAAAAAAGTATTGCATTAGTTACTGAACGTCCCTCGTAGCACACATTCAAAGATTGATGTTGTAATTTTAAGTGCGATTTCCGTGTCGCATTTGAAGAGAAATGCCACACTCTTAGTGGAATATTTCGGCGATTTTTCACCTGCCTCGAGATGACTGGGTGTTTGTGTTGTGCTCATAATTTCATCATCATTCATGAAAGCGGCGAGATTGAGAGTCGAGAGCACCAAAACCAAACAAAATCATTATCATCAACGGCCGCCACTGAGTGAAAGATCTTTACAATTTGTCTGCAGAAGCTTCTGCTTCTAATTGGATTTCAAAAGTGGACGTTGGGTTGTGAACCCATTATCAACTTCTGAGCATCTGTCTGGAAACGCATACACGTGTTTTCTCCTGTAACTATGCGAGTAACTGAGTAAATAGCTTTACTGTTCACGGCCTCTTCAGCCGTGCCTCTGGTGAGGGCCGCCTGTGGCGGGCCTACCTCACTGTGAAACCGCGTGCGCGGCCCTCAGGGTGAGTCGCGGCCACCTAACCTTGGCCCCAGACCGCCTCCCTATTCGCTTCCCTTCCCAGCGCAGTGCGTCGCTTTTACGACGGTCGTAAACGCGGCCTGCGGCCTGCGGCCTGCCTGGAAGCGCCAGCTGCTCCTCTGCCGGCCTTGGGGACGCCGGTCGTGACTACCTGCTGTCAGCTGCGGCCGCCGCAGCCATTTAACATCCACTGCTCCGGCCTCCACAAGGGAACTGCGGACTTGAGCAACAGCTTCCGCGCGCGTGTTGCCGCGTAGGTAGCAGCCCGCTGTCTAATCAATCGCTTTCTGTCGTCGCTCTTCCGGCAATTTCTGTATTTTCTATCATAAACGGTTTATAAGACATGTTCGGCACCGCTATCGGATGCTTCCACGCCGTTTCGGTCTGACACCTATCTGTGACTCCTACGTGAGTTTTATACACTGAGGTAACAAAAGTCATGGGATAGCGAGGTGCACATATAGACATGACGGTAGTACCGCGTACACAAAGTATGAGAGGACAGTGCATTGACGGTGCAGTCATTTACACTATGGTGACCCATGTGGAAAGGCTTCTGATTTGAATATGGCGGTACGTCTGGAATTAACAGACTATGAATGCGGAACCCGCGAAGCCAGGAGCTAGACCCACGGGACATTCCTTTTCGGAAATCGTTAGGGAATTCAGTATTCCGAAATACATAGCGTCAAGGGGGCGCCGAGAATGTCAGATTTCAGGCTTCACTCCACGACCGAGAGCAACGTCATTTGTGTAGAGTCGTCAGTGCTAACAGACAGACGTGAAATAACCGCAGAAATCAGTGTGGGACGTACGACGGACGTATCCGTTAGGCCAGTGCAGTGGAACTTGGTGTTCGTGGGCTGTGGTTTCAGACGACCGACGCGGGTGCCCTTGCTAACAGCACGGCGTCAGCTGCTGCGCCTCTCGTGGGCTCGTGACCACATCGGCTGGACACTAGACGACTGGGAAACCGTGGCCTGGTCGGATCCCATTTCAGTTGGTAATAGCTGATGCTAGAATTTGAGTGTGGCGCAGACCCCACAAAGTCAGGAGCTCAAGTTGTCAATGAGGCACTGTGAAAGCTGGTAGTGGCTCTACAATGATGGAGGCTGTCTTTACATGGAATGTGTTGCGTCCTCTGATCCAACTGGTCCGAACGTTGACTGGAAATGGTTACATTTGGCTACTTCGATACCATTAGCAGCCATTCATGGACTTCATGTTCCCAGACGACGATGGAATTTTTATGGATGACAATGCACCATGTGACTGGGCCACAATAGTTCACAACTGGTTTAAAGAAGGTGCTGAACAATTCGAGCAAACGATTTTATCACCAAAATCAGCCGATAAGAACCTCACCGAAAATTTATGGGATGTAATCGAAAGGTCAGTTCGTGGTCAAACGCCTGGCTCAATATTTCTGCAGGGGACTTCCAATGTCTTGCTCAGTCTATGCCCCGTCCAGTTGCTGCACTACAACAGGAATCGCGAGGTCCGACACAATATTAGGAGATACCCCATGGCTTTTGTCACCTCAGTGTACGAATAAGACTCTTTCCTATTTAATTCGCTTTTAATAGCAGTAACTACGTTTGTGTGGCACATTTCAGTAGGAGGGCAAACCGAGTTTTGGCCCACATTTGATATCAAACTGATATCACAAATTACACAAATTAATTAATCAATCAGTTACCCCCACTCCTTGATAATATTATGGGTTTTCTTGTATCAGCACATGGGCTCCCTCCCCCTTCACCTGCCCTCCCCTGCTCACCTCTAACCCTGGAAATGATGGGAAACTTATATGCAGAAAATGGTGGGAAATTCAAATTTATTGGCAGGAATATCCGATTTTGTATGTTCACCTTGAGGTTTGGATACCAACTGACCTAGTTCACAACACCACCACCAGAAGGTGCTGTTGGCCCTCCTCCTATCTCCACTCCCTCACTCTCCTCCTCTCCAATTCCCTCTGCTCCCTCATCCAGAACTGGCCTCGTCTGTGTGGGCTGCCAGATAGTATGGCTGTAAGTCTTTATTTTGTACACAGTGCAGAATATTGCTTATTAAACAATTTGAGCTGGACAGGGACAGCTGTCACTTATCTAGCGTTAGACAGTAGCTCCATCCAGTTTCGTTAATAATTGCCAGATGTGGAGAGGATGTTTTCACTATTAGTCTAGCAAAATGCCTCCAATCAGTCTAGCTAATAACCCTATATAGGAAGGACGGGTAATAATGATACGATAGAAAGCTATCACTGAAGTACAAACTATCACTGAAGAACAGGGGAGTAGCCTCCTGCCAGTCTACAAGTGAATAGTTCCTGCTGGGAGGAACACAAAGATGGGTAATAATAACATCAAAACAGTGACTCACTGTCCCATTTTGCCCATATTTTTTTCTTTATTGTAATTACATACCTCTGCCCCGTAGTGGGAAGGGGTGGTCTGGCAGGGGCACCATCTGCCGTCTTCAGCCAAGAGACCATACAAATAACACAGGAAAATATTAAAAACAGATAATAAGCTGATAGAAGATGAGTTTAATACATGACAATGAAACAACTGGGGTTACAATACACAAAAAATGCATAAAGTCCACATATAAATAAAATCACAGTCAACAAAGACACAGTACGCAAATGCTGGAGGCACAGAAAACATGATAAAAAATGGTATTAAAACCCACGTGGGATGACGACACTTAAAACACACTGCACTTAAGTAAGACATACAGTGAGCACCAGAATATGACAGAGAGTAAACTGCATTAAAACTGGAAGGACCTACCAAAGAAGGCGAGATCAGAGAGGAGGGAAAGAGGAAAGAGAGGAGAGCTGTCAGTGGAGGAGAGGGGGCAGGAAGGTGTAGTAGGGGGAGGGTAGCTGGTAGCACACCAAGGGACAGGAGATGGGGAGGTTGAGGAAGGGAGCAGTCTGAGGAGTCCAAAGACTGGGAAAGAAGAAGCAGGAAAGTGGTAGGAAACAGCAAAGGGGGAGGGAAAGGAGAGCGAGCTCTAGGGAGGAGGGGAGAGGAAGAATAGGATCAGGGTTGGAAGGAAGGATAAATATCGGGACAAAGGTCATCATCCGGAATGAGGAGATGCTGAGACTTTCTTTGAGAGTGGAAGTGGAATGTGTGGATATGCAGAGTGGGATGTGAAATTGATAGTCTTCAAACCAGTCACAAAGGGCAATCACAAGAAAAGGCAAACACAGGCTTGTAGTTCACAAAGCTTTATTACACATTTTTCCAAAAACAGTTTTACATGATCTTTCACAAAACAGTCCTTCCAATAGCCACCAATAACAAACATAATTAAAAACTTTATACAGTCTTTACAACAGTGTATGGCATGAAACAAGTTAAGTACAGATCCTTCCTTTTAACTAAATAACAAATGTTCCCCGATAAATATAGATGACCAGCATAATTGCCCACAAATTCAACAGGAATTTACTGGGATTATATCCCCATTGGTAAAACAAGTAACAGTACAGAATATTAAATAACAAATTTTAAGTAAAAGAGCAAACTCCCCAATGGGAACCTTAGACCAATGAACAGGTCACAGGACAACGTAATTCCCCCAATTATATAGTGACTAATTTCACAGAACACACTCGTGAAATCCCTTTCAAGTATAAAAAATATTTAGGCAGAAAAGACACTTAGCTTAATAGTCAGTTTAAGTTCCATGCAACAGTGGGCACACTCCAACAGATGACCCACGATAATGCAAGAGTGGCCAAACTACTAGGAACAGGGCACTCACCTTGGCGCAGCCCAAACTTATTAACGAGAGGAATCTCCAAATAATTAGAAGAGAGAATATTCAACCACTGGGGCGAGCAGCGACTCTGACAGGATACCGCCAAGTAGCGCCGGGCGACACCAAAACGTAGCTGGCCGAGCTAACGGCCTCGGAACATGTTTCGATCAAGGCGTCGCCCCCTGTTTTGGTTAATCCGGAACTCATTGTTCCCGCCGCTCGCCGTACACTGCAACATTAAAAAAAAAGCTAAGGACAGACAACCAAACTAAAGGACACAACACAAACTCTCTTATTTCTTTAAATTTAATACCCTTAACACTGGCAAGACCTGAAACAACTAGAATGGAAAATATTTATTTCTTACAGTTTATAATTCTTACTGGCAGACCCCAAGACACCAAGGTCACAGCCCCTCCAAATAAAGACCACAGAATAAACCATACGATACTCAAGTAACGTTACAAGCACATTGTCTTAACACTAAACATGGCCTGTGCACTATCCTAGATTGACTCATGCAACCTTCGCTCTACTTACGCTTAGTGCTTTCATTATTGAGCAATGTTTTACACTCTTAACACCACTACTCAACATATAGTGGAACAAAGAGAGAATTCCTTATTCCCAACACAGTGGTGATAATCACATACAAATCACGGTTTCTGGCTGTAAACAAAAATTACAATCAGATTGGTCACAAAACAGAACATCAAAGAAATAGCAGATGCCCACCGTTAGTAGCAGCAAATGACAAGAATCCACTTAGCATACATAGGCGTCCAGTATCAGATAGTACAATACACACACTTCCTAGTGCATTGGAGGTCATCACCACCAGCCCACCACCGATACACTCCTCAAGCCATAACACAGTACCAGTGCTCCCCCGTAACGGTCACTCTAAGACTCGCCGACACATGCCCAAGTACGGGGAAGCACGACCACTAGGCCCCCAAAACCATAGCTGGAAGAGCCGTGCTTAAACAGCGGCCAGAAGAGGAAAACCAAAGAGAAAACGCGCATGTCAGCAGGTTTACTGCCCCTACAAGATAAGAGAATCACTGGCGCCAACGACTCCCCCACGTCTCACAGAGAGGGTGGGACACCTCAGCAGAGGTGCAGCAGCAGGCAAGAAGTGGAGAGGAAAGGAGACACCAGGAGTTAGGGTGATCGAGTCTGTGGTTGGTGTAAAGGATATGGATGTGTTCAAGGAAAGAAAGAGATGTGGGAAAGGGATGAGATCATGGAGGATCCTTGTTGGGAACAGGAGATGGATGTGGGAAGTGAGGTAGAGCACATGGTGTTCAGGGATTTTGAGTGCTTTTAGAGCTCAGGAGGGGTGTAGATCTAAGTAACATAGGTAATAGATGAAATGGATCAAGTAATTGTAGATATGAAGGATGGTGGACAGATGCATTCCCCTTACCCTGCTGGACAGATGTTTCAGGAGGTGGAGTCAGTAGTGCGCTTTGTAGTAAGGAGATGGGGTCAAGGAGAGGTGATGGTCAAGGGTGAGGCCAAGACATTTCAAGCTGCAAGTAAGTTGGATACGACAGTCATAGATGGTGAGGTTGAAAACATGGAGACAGAAGGAAGTTGTGGTATGCCCAATGACGATTGCGTGGGTTTTTAAAGGATTGAGAAGGATCCCCTGGTTACACCAAGGTCTGTTTGAAGGGAGCCCTGGGACTGTTGAAGAGTAGGATACAGGGCAAGGAAGGAGATGGATGGGTGGGGATCGTTTGGGCATATCAGCAGTATACAGGAGATAATGGAAAGGTCAAAGCCTTGGGGTACACCTGTAGTAGGGTATAAAGTATAGAAATTGGAAGGACTTTTGGAGAGGAATGTCGCAGTGATATGTATGGACAGGAAGGGCTTAGGTCTGGAGCTTGAAAAGGAGCCAAGAATACCATACACATCGGCTTTCTAGAGATCGAGGGAAACAAAAATAGCACAATGACAGTAGTTAAATTATAGGGAGAGGAAATGTGTAAGGTTAAGGAGCTGGTTTTCAGTGGAGAAGGAGGGCCAGATACCACACTAGTTCATAAGGAGGAAGTGGTGTTGAGGTAGGTGGTGATGGATATGGTAGGAGAGGACGGACTTGAAAGTCTTACTGAACATGGACGTGAGGCATTTGGGATGATAGGAGGAGGTGTCAGAAGGGGTTTTGTTGGGTTTAAGGTACAACAGGATATGGGAGGTTTTCCATAGGTCAGGCTAAAAACCTGTGGAGAGGATGGTTTTGTACAGGATGGCAAGGGTGGCAAGGAATGAGAGAGGGTTATGCTTGAGGTAGCTGCAGGTGATGTAATCGTGACCAGGGCCTGCGTTGCATTTGGAGCAGAGAATGAGTTTAATGTCATGTGCCTTAATAGGAGTGTTTAATTCTGAGGGCAGTAACTGGTCCAGGTACTGAAAGGTAGGTGTAAGCAGCAGGACAGTGGTAGCGGTGCATTCAAGGATGGTGGGAAGAGGGAGTAATCAAAGTGAGGGTCATTAGGTATGGAGAGGACTACAGAGAGGTGGGAAGCAAAATTGTTAGCCTTACTGAGGTTGTCAGGGAAGAGGCGGTTGTCATGGTGGAATGGGTAATGTTGGAGGTGGAAGGTGGACCAGTTGTAGGAAGTGTTGACAGGGTTGGTGGTGTTGAGTTCTGTGCATGTTTGGCGCCAGTCGCAGTGTTCCTTTCGCATCAGAAGGTTTCGAATGTGTGTTTATAGTTCTCGGCAGTGGAGGAGTGTGTCCTGGTCACGAGTGCCAAGGAAGGAAGAGTAGAACCGTCGTTATTCACAGAGGAGGAGTGTGGCTTGTGGAAGAAGGGTAGGACGGTGGGGGTGGATAGGTTTGGTGGGAATGTGGGCCTCTACAGCGCCAGAGATGGTCTTCTGGAGGAAGGACGAGGCGTGAACGATGTCATCAGCATCTTGGAAGGAGTGGCTTCTGATATGGGTGTCAATGGATTCCTAGTAGGTATTCCAGTCGGCATGGTGCTAGTTGTGAATGACCTTGGGAGGGCAACAGGGCGAGGAGCTGAAGGTGGGCGAGGAGCTAAGGAGATGGTGAGAAAGACTTGGAAGTGGTCACTGCCAACAGCATCTAGGATTTCTGTAGTGATATGCCCAAGTAAGTCTGGGGAAGTGAGGGCCACATAGGGGGTGGTGTTACTTTTGGGATGGGTATGCTGAGGGAAGGGAATAAGGTGACAGAAAGGAACTGTTGCCACTGCCCGAGGGTGGCAGGATTGTGTCTATGAATGATGTTTGGATTGTGGGGCACTCACCTGTGTGGTCATCAGCGCCCGTTCAAAGTCAAAATTTTTTTCACACTCGAATGTTTTACGCAGTCCAATGTAGCCATATCACGAATGATGATGATGATGATGATGAGATAATGAGAACAACACAAACACCCAGTCCCCAGGGTGCTGGCCTTGAGTGTTCAGGTCTACAGCAATCACATACGTGGAGAAGGTGTGGTCAATATGGGTGAGAAAGTCATAGGGGATGGGAACTGAAGGACGGATGTAGGTGGTGGCGGAGGTGAGGGTGAAGGTGGAGAAAAAGACGCTGAGGATAAGGTGTTCGGTAAGATCATTGAGCAGGGGCTGTTGCAGGACAGTGATGTACTTAAGTTGGCCAATAGCCTGTAACACCTTGCTCCTAATACAGGACTCCTGTAGAAACATCATTTGGGAATGAAGCATCCATTTACGACTTGTAAGTAGCATCCTAGCGAACAGAAACATGGGAAATATATCGTACAATATTTTTTACGAATGTAGTGCTCGTAGTCTTATCTGGACACAGTGTCTCAAGACGAAAACGAAAACTGAAGAGTCACCTCCAGTCTAGTCCAATGTCATCTACTGAATGTATTGTGTACTTGAAGAACCGATCTACTAGGTCAGCCATGAGCCGCAACAGCCATAAGCCTCGACTTCTGTTCTCCCGATGTCCTTGTGACCAGTCCTGCAGAGCTGGTCGCAGCACAATGTGGCGGGACTTGAATCAACTGCAGCTCCTCCCCCCCCCCCCCCCTGACTTAGACTCTCCAGTTTAAAAAATCTGAAATTGGCTTGTTGCTTTGCCAATACACCTAGAATTTCTCAAGCGAAATGTAAATTACTCCCTTTTATACGATTTATTTTCGAAGATAAATTACCATACGCACATTTTCACATCGAAAAAACATCGTTACTTGTGAAAATCCTGTACAACACTAAGGCATAGACTATATTTCATCTAAGTACTGTCTCATTTTGCAGAAATATCTGTTCTCATTAGCTTAATATCTGACACTTTCTGCATCACAAGACTAGAATATTAGGCTCATTTTTGCCTGATGACTGAGAGCTAAGAATATACTCGACCTCTGGCGCAGGACACCTCCTCACTTTGGAACGCCCTTTATGTAAACAAATATCTCTTCACATACAAAGTCCCTCAAGGTATCAGCACAGAGAAGTTGTAAATATCAGCTTTATATTAGGTATCACGTTATAAATTTCATGATATAGCTGATTTTATTACGAAGATCATCTGTGTAGGTGGTAAATTGAAATTCCATTAAAAGATCTAGACGCAACGAAAAAACGCCAGATTACAGCTCCAACTCTTGAATCTCGCTTCCACCTGCCACCATCAAATCGCGAGCCATTGCCCACACATCAGGGCTGTACCGCTCCTGGCCGACAAACCACCGCTCGCCATGCCAGACAGCTGTTAATGATCCCAGAGTCGCAGAAGTCGTCCTATTCTTCTCAGGAGGACTGAGTGCTCAAATGTCGCTGGGGTAAATATTAGGACGTTGAACAGTATACTTCCCCTCATTCCTCCTGCAAACCAAAACGTTGTGAGATGTGCTCTAGAAATATCCCAGAGAGGCTGATGCAAGGAGCAATAAAAAAATACCTGTCCACTGACAGCCACATCCCAAATGTGTACGAGTCTGGGGATCTAGGTTTCTCTCAGAATACAGCCCTACAGAAGCGTTCCTATTGGTTTCCACCAAACTAGTGGGCAGATGCTCCGAGAAATGGAATGGGAATTCCTGGACTGAAGATGACGTTCTTTTCGAGGAACGCTATTGAGAACCGATATTTGACGCGGACTCGAAGAAGGATTCTACTACCGCCAACGTACATTTCGCATAAGGACCACGCAGATTAGGTCCGAGAAATTAGCGCTCATAGGGAGGCATATGGGCAGTCTTTTTCCCTCACTCTACTTGCGAGGGGAATAGAAAAGGAATGACTGGCAGTGGTACAGGGTACCCTCCGCCACACACCGTACGATTGCTTGCCAAGTAAGCATGTAATTTTAAATGTAAATTTAGTCTATCTATTTAGATGTCAGTCCATCCATTTATAGGCACGCAAAACTTATGGAAGTACGAGAAAACGAAAGACTGAACTTCTGCTTCTGATTGCCTCTCTGCAGAAACCGTATTTGCCCCTAATTTTCTCTTTGCAGTCACTTCACGAGATGTATGTGAGAGATTTTAATACGTTTGCTAGCAATACTTAGAAGAAATGATATAGAGTTCACCTCTCAGCTCCACTTTCTTCAGAGTATCGCGTACCTGCCGTATTCTCACGAATCTTCCGCCATTCGATACATAGCTTTTGAAACCACCAGATGTCGACGAGTAAGAGATGCCCCGCCAGCTCTCTGAATGCCATCACGTTCCGGCAGCACTGTCCCTTTAGTTACGAGGCTGACAGGTAGAGGAGCTACCACAAAAAGAAAAACACCACACTAACGTACTGGACGAGATTCACAACCGTGCACAGTACACGCAGACTGCACAAAGAAATTCAGAAGTATGCACCTACGATTCAGCGATATCGAATGACGGTCTATAAATATCCATCTGTACATATCCTAATCTTCTTTATCGCGTTCCTAAGTGTACCACGCCGGGAAATACGACAGTGTAATGGTGTCCGAGTCTTCGTTGTCAGCAGCACAATCTCCTTCCCCTCACTCACTCACTCTCTCTCTCTCTCTCTCTCTCTCTCTCTCTCTCTCTCTCTCTGTGTGTGTGTGTGTTTCTGTACTCGTCATTTTTGTAACATCCAAGAAGTAAAAAATACGAGCTATAAAACCTTCACTAACGTTACCTGGGAAACAACTCGATAAGGTTTTACTGTGTCTCTCTCTTCCTATGTATCGGGAAACAAATACCGTCTGCGTGTTGACATCGACCATATGTGATGATTCCATGAAAAATAAATGTGTTGGTCCACTGGAGCAGGCGGCCCGCGGCCAAAGTCGCTTCCGCGGACGCGTGTAAAGTTTTGTCGCCTGTACTGGACGAAGACCATATCAGCTGCCCGTCATAAGGAGAGGGTTCTTGTGTTGTTTTTTCATAACCAATTTGGCACATAGTTTCTTGCTGTAACACATTGAAGCAGTGTATAACTACAGCTGTGTACACAGCCATACATTTAGCTTTTCTACAATGACTTCGAGCTCTGTGTCAGGTGGCAATTCGACAGTAGCACGATTTGATCCATTGGCTCTCACACAACGATGGATATCGTACGGTGTAAAATATGCTGCTCTCACAGCACACGGGGTGGTTGAAATAACAGACAGAGGCGGTGTTTATTACTGACAAAAATGTGGATGACATCACAATATATGGAAGCTGGAAGAGTTTGCGGCATTCTAGAGCGTTTCCAAACAGGTGTCCGAAGGCGATGACCTCTGCATTTAATCTTGTCTTCCACAGTGACGGGGTAGCAGATGTCTTGGTGTCCCATTTCGAAGAGACCAAGAGCATTGATTCCTCATACTGCAGTCATGTACTGCCCTGTTTTGGTGATATCCATCTCGGGAAGGTGTTACTCCCATCAAGACTCTCTCCATCTCAAACAAGTGATATCAGTCAGTCATTATGTGGTAATCACAACGTACCAGTGGACGGAAGATATGGAAAAGACGCCGTCGATAAGGCATGATGTACTGCAATAAGCACCACGGTTGATAGTGCGATCGGTATTGGCAATTGTACCAGTTCTTCAATGTTATTCAATCTGTATATTGAGCAAGCAGTAAAGGAAACAAAAGAAAAATTCGGAGTAGGTATTAAAATCCATGGAGAAGAAATAAAAACTTTGAGGTTCGCCGATGACATTGTAATTCTGTCAGAGACAGCAAAGGACTTGGAAGAGCAGTTGAACGGAATGGATGGTGTCTTGAAGGGAGGATATAAGATGAACATCAACAAAAACAAAACCAGGATAATGGAATGTAGTCGAATTAAGTCGGGTGATGTTGAGGGTATTAGATTAGGAAATGAGACACTTAAAGTAGTAAAGGAGTTTTGCTATTTGGGGAGCAAAATAACTGATGATGGTCGAAGTAGAGAGGATATAAAATGTAGACTGGCAATGGCAAGGAAAGCGTTTCTGAAGAAGAGAAATTTGTTAACATCGAGTATAGATTTAAGTGTCAGGAAGTCGTTTCTGAAAGTATTTGTATGGAGTGTAGCCATGTATGGAAGTGAAACATGGACGGTAAATAGTTTGGACAAGAAGAGAATAGAAGCTTTCGAAATGTGGTGCTACAGAAGAATGCTGAAGATTAGATGGGTAGATCACATAACTAATGAGGAAGTATTGAATAGGATTGGGGAGAAGAGAAGTTTGTGGCACAACTTGACCAGAAGAAGGGATCGGTTGGTAGGACATGTTCTGAGGCATCAAGGGATCACCAATTTAGTATTGGAGGGCATCGTGGAGGGTAAAAATCGTAGGGGGAGACCAAGAGATGAATACACTAAGCAGATTCAGAAGGATGTAGGTTGCAGTAGGTACTGGGAGATGAAGAAGCTTGCACAGGATAGAGTAGCATGGAGAGCTGCATCAAACCAGTCTCAGGACTGAAGACCACAACAACAACAACCAGTTCTTCCATAATTTCAACGCCAACTAATGACACAGTGGCATGCTACCCAATTTCTGTATCATCGCTAAACCAACCTTCCACAACTTTGCGAGTACCATACATTAGACTGCAAATGGTAGGTAGATGAGTGGTACAGTACGTGGTTAATTTTCGGACAAATACACAAAAGTATACCAGACAGCGTCCTATACCGATGCTCTTAGGTTATCTATATATTTCTAGCACTTCGATGATAGAGTGTAATTTACGATCACATATGGCCTTCTTTCTCTTATGTGGAAGGGATTCGCAGAGTATTCTCGCATTCGTGGCATAAAGTTGGAGACTGAAAGATCTCCGCCGCACTGTCTTTGACCAGCCCTCCATGCAACACCGCCCAGTTGACCAGATGTAGCTGGGTACCGTACCCGCCACACTCCGCGCCTGGTGAAGGAGCAGAGCGATCAAATCTTACTCACAGTACAAATCCAAATGCACAAGATCACATGTGTACATGTCGAGGAGGGCAGCGCCGTTTGTGGATGTATAGTAGACATGAGAGTGTTGCGGCGATATAACAGACGATTAAGAAAAAGAAACATATGGCTCTGTACTGAAACACGCTATAATCTTAAAGCAGTGCAGTTCTGCAACATAAGGGTCGTGTGGAGATATGTTTCCATCACCTCACATACAACCACCCTGCAGGTTTTGTACCTCATCCACTATGGCGAGCCGGCCGCTGTGGCCGAGCGGCCCTAGGCGCTTCAGTTCGCAACCGCGCTGCTGCTACGGTCGTAGGTTGGAATCCTGCCTCGGTCATGGATGTGTGTGATGTCCTTAGCTTAGTCAGGTTTAAGTAGTTCTAAGTCTAGGGGACTGACGACCTCAGATGTTAAGTCCCATAGTGCTTACAGACATTTGAACATTTTGAACCACTATGGCGAGAAACTTCAAGATGGTAAAGCTACTGCTTCCTACATCAAAGAAATAACATAGATTCTTTTCGATATTTAGATTCTTTCCAGAGGGGTATAGCGCCCACCCTTCACACCAGATTACGGTTTGGAAATTATCTATGCTCGCATCAGTCCTATAAAATGATCAGCATCAACGTAAAATCCATGAAACAACTACATTTTATGAGAAAATAGACAAATGGATAGCAGCTGCGCTTGATATGTGACATTATACGCCACACTGCATTAATTCTGTGAACACAACACAGTCTCTTCCACATACAACTGTTAAGCAAACGTATACACAGGGTTTGCAGTACCTCAGAAATCTCCGTCACGGGCTTACAAATGGAGTTTAAACATTTGATGTACATCGCTTCTACTAACAATTTTAAAGTATTGTTGTAGTGTTTGGTGTCCATACCGAGTAGGTATAGGAAAGAGAAAGATGATCGTAGATCATTAACCCATTTCAAGGACTACACGGTTTCGCACTTAGGCACGCTATAATACTAGAGCTCTACGGATTCCGACATTTTAGCCGTGTGGAATGCAACGCTGTTAATATTCCAATGTAAGAAATATATTTCCAGCACATAATATACATTTTACCAGCAAGCTTCTCTCTGATAAACTATGGTGACAAACTGTAAAGTATAAAACCAGTACCTGGCACACCAAACAATACATCGATTCTTTGTAGCACAGACAGTACATAGGTCTCCGGAGATGTATGACGTCTGCTGCTTACGCGGTTCAGGTCCGGTTACGTTTCGGAAATTATGATATGTTCACAACAGTCATATAAAATGATCGTCGGCAACTAAACACGCTTCCCAGGAAACAGCGACATCTTAAGAGGAAGTAAACACCATGATCTGTGGCCAGAGGACATGTAACAGTCTTATATCAGTTTACCGCCGCCCCTGGCAACCTTACCCTGGCACACACAAGTCATGACCTGATGTTAGGTTCTCTTGCTCATAATAATGCGGCTGTTTCGCCTTGACGCCACGTGTCTAGGAAGCCTCCTCTTTTCACTATTAAGGTGTGTGTATACTCTCCTCCAGAACACTAAATTTTAGTGGTTTATTGCCCATTTCATCGTATTTTTTCTTAAATTTCATGTATTCTCAGCCAGTTTCTGTAATTTTGCAACGTTTTCGCGATGTTACATGTTTCACCGTATTTCCATAAGTTTTACGTATTTCACATCAAATTTTAGTTATTATACCAGATTCACCTTGAATTTTACCGATTTTGTGTTCCTTTTTTAATATTTTTCTACAGCTTGCAATATGTATATTGTCATATTGCTGAGACATCTATGTGTTGTTTGATTTTCTACGAGAATATTTGCGTGTCTTATATAGCAGCCCACTGAAATGTCCTAAGACTTCCCCTCTTCCCAGTGATCCGCATGCATGCATTTTATATAGGACTATCATGAGTGGTGCAGATGATGGATGCATTGGAAACTCGAAGCCTGGGAACAGTTCCGTGTACCGCTCCAAGCCATCGCAGAGCTTGTCTGCAGACTCTTGTAGTGCTGCACTTGATGGAAACTCAAAGTCTGGAAACAGTCCTACGTGTTCACTTGACGTCCACTGCAACAGGCACTTGACGTGTGTACAGAGTTGATCTGCGTCGCACCTCAGATTTCTTTTTCCATAATTGTATGCTCTTATTTCTCACCTGATGTGCTTCGTTTTTCCTGCTTACACTTTGCAAATCTGGTACGTACCCACAACCCTATGAGGACACCTACTAACTGCTTCTCTCAGGATTTATTTTAATTACCCCGGTAATAACTTATTCATCGGTTGACACACTGTCGAAAGCAGGTAGCATCTTGGGCCATAAGAGTCTCCCTCCTCCCTTCCTACACGCAGAGTGCGTTTCCCCGGCAGCTTCATTTATAGACGAACAGGTAGCAAGTTATGCGTCCGAACCGTAACCATCCACCGCTGACAGCTCTACACACATACACATAAAGACTCTGCACGCACGTTACCAATCTCCAAGTCTCTACTTCAACCAGTTATACGATATTGTCTACAGTGCCTCAGCTCTACGAATAGCGAAATCCTCTTCGCAATATGCTCCTGCAGTGGGTGTAAGCAATTTTAAATTGATTCTGCTAAAGAGCAGAACATCTTCCATATAGCTTATATTACCAATATTTGTAACAAGATTGTCTAGATTCTCCAGTAATAATTACCATCGAAGATCCTTTTATACTCTAAAGATTAACGACAACTGCGCATGACCACCTCAGTCAGGCTGGTTTGTGTGCTAGATGTGTTTTGGATGGAGGGAGACAATACTTCCAACCACATATTCTACAGCTGCTCGGAGTAACACATGCAGGCGACTTCCAAGTAAAACTCCCACCTGTACGGGAGCGTACGTAATGAATTGGCGGGTGCAGGTTGTGGGCGCGCGGGAGTCTGGGCGTGTCCGTGAGGCGCGCTCGGGTAGCCAGCTGATTATGCGACAGCTCGCGATAAGCGGGAAATTCCCGGTCCGGCAAAAATTTTCATTGTGATCATTCAGTTGTACACATGATGGTTATCCACATTCGCAGTGGCGAATACATTTAATGTAGCAGTTTAATAAACCTTGTTTGTGAAGTACTGACACGAATTATTTACAGAAGAATAGAAGAACTAGTAAAAAAACAACCTTGGGTTAGATCGGTTTTGGTTCCAGACAAATGCAAAATACGCGAGGCAATACTGACCCTATGTTGTAGCATGCTAGATACTTTAAAGTAAGGCACACATACCTTAAAGCATCCATAATTTCAATGGAAAAGGACTGATCCAGCATGTAGCAATCTCAAAACAACTTTTGGTGAAATTAAGAGGAACAGTGGCAACGTTAAAAACGCAATGCAACTGTAAAGTGCAGACCAGAGAGCGAATAGGTGAAAAGCATACAACGAAGTCCTCTCCCTATGGGAGGATTTCTCTAGTGACTTGACTTTTATTCTTTTTCTGAGTCATCAATCTTTTGTGTTGTTTGACACGCGCAGCTACAAATCCCTCTCCTTCGTCTCACAGCAGCACTTGAAACCTATGTCATCAGTTATTTGTTGTATATATTCCAATCTCCGTACTTCCCTACAGTTTCTAGCACCTACAGCTCTCTTTAGTACTATGGGGCTCATTCCCTGACCTCTTAGCACGTGACCTATCATGATGTCCCCTTTTTCTTGTCAGTGTTTTAAATGTATTTGTTTCCCCGCCTGGTCTGTCGAGAACCTCATCTTTCCTTATGAGTCCATCTAATTTTCAACGCTCTTCTGTAGTAGCACATACCAAACACTTCGATTGTCTTCCGTTTTGCTTTACCCAGTCCATGAGTCACTACCAAACAATGCTGTGCACCAAACGAACATTCTCAAAAATTTCTTCCTCAAATTTAGGAAATTTTGGAAATTTGTGGTAAGTTCCCATGGGACCAAACTAATGAGGTCATCGGTCCCTAGGCTTACACACTACTTAATCTAACTTAAAGTAACTTACGCTAAGGACAACGTACACACCCACGCCCAAGGGAGGAGTCGAACCTCCAATGGGGTAGCCGCACGAACCGTGGCAAGGCGCTCTTGACCGCACGGCTAGCCTGCGTGGGCCAAATTTAGGCATATGTTTGATACTAGTAGACTTTTCTTGGCCACAAATGCCCTTTTCACCTGTGGTAGTCTGCTCGTTATACCCTCCATGCTTCGTCTGTTATCGTTCCTGGTATCCATTCTTATTGTTCCATCTTGCTACTTGTACATACTGTATGTCATCCGTCTTTCCCTATAACTAACTCCTATTTTTCTCAGGAATTCGAATATCTTGTACCGTTTTACACTGTCGAACTCTTTGGCCAGGTCGACAAATCCTATGAAATCTTGCTTCCAAGGTAGAAAAATTTCTTAAGCTCTTCTACTTCGTGATCACTAATTTTCACATTACTTTTCTCCCTATTGTCATTTCTGCTACGACTCTTTGTTCTATTCTCATTTCACATTCTGTACTCATTAGACTGTTCATTCCATTCAATGGACCATGAAATTATTCTTCGCTTTCACTGTGTATAACAATGTCATCAGCGAGTCTTACCACTAATATTGTGGTATCGTCCAGAAAATGCGGTGCCACACGAAAGTACGCAACGCGAATCGATACTACGGACATAAGTGACGGTTTGCTGCAATCCGCGAAAGCCAGTGGGCGGCACTCGAAAAAACCATCCGCCTCCCCAGCATAGGAGCACCATCTCTCTGAGGTCAATATAGTGTTGAGCGCACAAGAGCTCTGAGCAGTTCGTGATCTCATCTGAAGGAATCAGCATCATAGTGTAGGACCACTTGAGCTGATAAAGTTTCTGATGAATTTGTGCTTTAGTAAATGTTCAACATTGCGCCTCAGGAGAACAGTTTGTTAATTAGTGCATCAAGTGAGGTCTTGCTACTGAATGAAGCTTGTAAATTATCAAGTACTCCTCTGGCAAAGGACTGTGTCAAGTTACGTAAATATTTTTATCATTTACATAAAAAAGAGAACTAATGTTTCAAGCATTTCAGTGTAATGAGCTTTCCGCCAGAGCAGTCGGCTATACACGGTTATGGCAGGATGAAAGTAGTTTCGCCTTTCACCCCCTTCTACTACCCCATTCTTGAACCATCGGATGAGGAAGGGATGGGGAAGAAAGTTGTCAGTGCCCTTCCAAATGAACGACCCCAGCATCTGCCTGAAGAGATTTAGGGAAATCACGGAACACCTAAATCAGGATAACCAGACACGGGTTTAAATCGTCATCCTCCCTAAAGTGAGTAATTAGCAAGCCACGATTCCTACAAGACAGAAGCGTCGAGAGAAGGGAAAGGACAGTGAGACCAACAGAGGGCCCTTGTAGCCGAAGTGGCCAGTAAATCTGCTGAACCACAGAGTGGCGGAACCCTGCTGGGACAGAACACGGAACCACAGAGTGGCAGAACACGGAAGGCCAAGAGGGTCTCGGAACACCCCGACTCAGCGGAGCGAGCAAAAAACGGCCCGACGAGAAGACTGCTTCGGCAAGCCACCACTGGCAAAAAAATATGTGAAAAAGTCACACTACTGCTATTAAACAGCATGCTGATGGACGAAACTGAAGAAAACTTCCACAAAGTAAAAATGACATGCCCAAACAATTTATCAAACTGTTACTAAGAGGAGAACTTCAAAGCGACTAGTTATCAATAAATATTTCCATATCCTGCCCAGAGAAGAACAAAGAAGCAAGTAAGAAGCAGAGAAAAATCAGGAAGAACAGAAGTTGAAGATTCGCAAGATTGAGACCAAGAAAGAAGATGGGTGAAGAATAGACGACATACCTTCCCAATTCCCTATCCTATTGTAAACAAGTCGTCTGCGAAGTATTACGGCGACAAACGACCGCTTTCAGCGACACATAACGATGACTTTCGTGCATACAAATCCAGTAAACCACGAGATTCTGGACTCACAGCTCCATTCCATTATGGGACCTCCACAACAGCAACACGCACTTGCAAAGCCAACAAGGAACGACGAACGAAGCTGTACATCAAATACTTGCCCACATCCATATTGCTCAAGTCCATCACCTTCATGCAAAAACATTCGCCAACCTCATGCTTAAACATTCATAGGATTGTGTGAATGTGTGAAATCAAATTATGTGATGTAGGAATTGTGCAAAAGAAACGTGTGAAAAACTAAATAAGTTAAGCACACCAGACAGCTAATAAACTACAAAATAACAGTCATTGACTATGGACTTAAGTAAAAAATAGACTATCGATAAAAATAAGTCATTAGTTCTGAAATGGACAGTATATAAAGAACAAAAGTAAGGCATAATAAACACTAAAACTATATGCCACTTATTTTCTACTCATAAAAATAAAAGAATAACTATATTTTACTTATTTTCTCCTTATAAAAACAAAGAATAAAAAATTATCTTGTTGAATGTTTCCCCTTTTTTAACATTTGTACCATTTGTTAGGATAATATCTCAATACTTGTGTATGTATATTTCTTTGTCAAAGTAATTCTTGGAAATAATTCTTATTTCTTAGTGTAACAATGTTGAAATGAGTGTCTAGAAACAAAAACATTTTACTTGTACATGATATTTAGAAAATGTGTTAGGAATAGATTTTACTTAATTACTACATTTATTAAAAAAATATTTCTAAGAAAATCGATGTGAAAGACTCCTCACTTTCGATAACAAACTTCTTAAAAAACAAACTTCACGCTGAAATAAAGAAAATAATTAAAAATTAATAATAATAATAATAGCATAAAAATATTCTTCTCTTGTAAATATAAACATATTTTTGAGAATAATGTGGAAGAATATAAAAATATAAATTAGTAATACAAACTAGCATAGAACCAGAATAACGTGGCTGAACAGTAGGCAACAAAATTCAGATAAAGGAATAATTTTTGACTGACTTAGACAACAATTCAATCATTGCCTAACTTCAGTGCAAAAATTAAGTTCGAAGGGTGGTGATATGTAAGGTGTCAGGCAAATCCAACACCTTCCATGAAAACCCTGACATGATAAGCAAATCCAGTAATATATCACATAGCTCGAAATAAATCGTGACATTAAATTAACCAAAGTAATACGAGTAACGAGTGAGCAAATGGAATACCACAGACTAACACAAGAATGCCTAAATGCATGTCATACCTTCCCACTGTGAGACAGACGCAGTTCCGGGGGGAGAAACGAGAACAGAAGCCGAGAGCAGAACCGTGTTAAGCTAGAAGGCCCTACGAGAAGGGACGGACACCCACGTCGTCAGCTAACCGCCACGACCACCCCCCCAGCCCATGTTAAAAGCTAGAGCCCTCCAGAAGAACAGTATAGATCTTACGATAACACTAAAAGCTTATAGGAAACTCCGAAATAGAACCAAGCAGAGCGTGAGGAATGCCAAAATCAGACATGCCCGCTCTGTCGTATGCGGCATATCAAAACCTGCTGCACTGTGGAAAAAGCTGCGCAGTTTCGGTATAGGGAAGCGAAGATCTGACGCTGTTTATCAAGCGTCTGCAGAAGAATTAAACGATTTCTTCTCAACAGCTGTAAACTGCCACGCAGCGACAAATTACCAGCCCCAAGATATCAATCTCTCGAGAGACAAGTTTTTCCTAAAACATGTCACTACCGGCACAGTACACAAGGCAATTACGAGAATCTCTTCCGAGGCAGTAGGAAATGATGGAGTGAGCATTGGCATGATCAAGAACGTCGTAGACACTATTACTCCAGTTATCACAGACATCTTCAACCTGTCTCTTGTCAGTAGTACATATCCTACTGAGTGGAAGCAAAGTTTAGTTCAACCTATACCCAAGACTGACAACCCTAAGTCGCCAGGTGACTACAGGCCGATCAGCATACTACCTGCAATATCTAAAGCCCTAGAATACATCGTCCATGAACAGCTGACGGATTACCTCAAAACTCATAACATCCATGACAAATATCAGTCAGGCTTTCGAAAGCACCATAGTACAGCAACTGCACTAATCAAAGTAACTGATGACATTAAACATGCTATGGACAGACGTGAAGCTGCCATCCTAACACTGCTTGACTTTAGCAAGGCTTTTGATACAGTTGACTTTGATATATTACTAATTAAAATGAAGCAGCTGAATTTCTCAAACAGCGCAATACACTGGTTCGACAGCTACCTCAAAAACAGAAGTCAACAAGTCATTTGTGGGTCGGAAAAGTCATCATGGAAAAACGTGCGCTCTGGAGTTCCCCAAGGCTCCGTCCTTGGTCCATTACTCTTCTCACTGTACATTAATGATATTTCTTCAGTGATTCACTCCTGCAACTACCATCTATATGCCGACGACATCCAACTGTACATAAGTGCAAGCCCCAAGAATATTGCTGACGCAGTAGCGAGTATGAACGCGGATCTTTGCTCTGTTTCTCGATGGGCACAGAACCTAGGTCTGAAACTAAACCCCAAGAAATCCCAGGTCATACTTATATCTCATCCAAAGTTAATCAGTCGGCACTTTCACGAAACAGTCCCTCAAATACACCTCAATGGTACCCAACTACCATACCAAAAAACAGTAAAAGACCTTGGAATAATCTTGGATGAACACCTAAACTGGGAAGAACAAACAGTTACAGCTTGCCGGAAATCGCTCTCCTCCCTACAAGCAATTCAGAAATTTAGAAAAATATTTCCAACCCATGTTAAACAAAAATTAGTCCAAACACTAGTCTTGCCTAATCTCTACTACTGTGATGTAGTTCAACACGGCACAAATAGTGAAAATTCGAGACGCCTCGAGCTAGTGATGAACGCTTGCGTTAGATACGTATGCAATATACGGTTGTATGATCATATCAGTCCTTCATACTCCCAGCTAGGTTGGATACGCCCACATAAGGCACGCGATCTCCACACGATGTGCTTACTTCATCGATTTCTTAGCCACTGGTGCCCCCAATACTTATCTTCTCACATTAAACACCTATCATCATTCCACAACCGCAATACCAGATCGGATACGTCTAGCATCTTGGCTGTACCTTTACATAACACAAAATCTTTCTCCATGTCATTCTCCATCTCAGCCATACGACTATGGAACGCGCTCCCCTGTGATCTGCGTCTTATCCGGAACCACTCAACATTCAAGAGTGAACTCAAGACTTACATACTAGGGACGGTATAGCCACCATTGTTGGGCCCCTCTCATCTCTTTCTTTCTCCTCTCCATCATAGCTTCGAATTTTACCATTCTATTTCTCTTCCTCTAACCTATCTACCTCTTCTATATCTCTTTCACCCCATTCTATCGTCTTATGTCTCTGCTTGATGAGAATAACTCACAAGCTGCAAGAATATAACGAGAAAATTCCCAACTAGCAATAGGACTGACATTCATAAAAGAAAAATATGTTTACTTTCATATACATAGTCATTATTATTATTATTATTACTATTATTATTATTCTTGATTGTTATAATTAATTTTTGATTGTTATAATTATCATTGTACTACGTTTATAATCTCTATTTTTTTCTTAACATTAATACTGTATAACATGTAATATGTCCTTAATGTTCTGTAGAAACTGAAATTTGTTGAATCTGAGTATGCCTGGTTAGGTGTAAGAGAGGGCCTGAAGGCCCTAATCTTGCCAGGTAAAATAAATGCATAAATAAAAAATAAATAAAATAAATAAAAGGGCCACACCAGCCGCAAGTTTTAGCGTGAGACTTTTTCGCGGCTCTGTTACGTTGCAAACGTTAAAAACATTGCCCCACCACGAAAAGTATAACGTTTCTCATTGGATAGACAGAATTTTTGTAGGCGGAGCTTAAGGTTAACATTGAGACCCTGGTTGGTCAGATGTAAACACAGCCAGATAGTTTTTTTTTTTTTTTTTTTTTTTTTTTTTTTTTTTTTTTAAGGAGAAGTTAGGAGAGTTGCTTCCGAGACGGCGAGGTGAGCGGAGCTGCTAACCACTGCGCCATCTCGCTCGGTGACTGCATCCCCATCTCACACACTTTGTAATCCGATCACTTCGTTCCTGGAATCCATTCTTACTGCTCCCTCTCGGTTCTTGACATACTGTACATCACCCGTCTTTCCCTACAACTCACTCCATTTGTCTCATAAGTTCTAACATCTTCTACCATGACACACTGTCGAACTCTTTGTCGGGTGGACAAATCCTATGAACATGTCTTGACTTTTCTTCAGTCTTGCTTACATTACGAAGTGCAACGTCAGGACTGCCTCTCTGGCGCCTGCCCTCAATTTTTCTTTCCTCTTCTTCTGTCTCTTTTTCTTGTCAGCAACTTGGATGCACCAACTGTTAAAGCTGATTGTGAGATAGGTTTGGCATTTATATGACCTTGCTATATTGTGAACTTTGTGGATGATGTTTTTGCGAAAGTCTTATGGTATATCACCAGCCTTAAACTTTCTACACACCAAAAGTCGTTTAGCTGCCACTTCCAACAATTGTTGTAGAAATTCCGATGGAATGTTATCTATCACTTCTGCCTTATTTGATCTCAAGTCTTCTTTTAGATTCTAATACTAGATCTCCTCTCTCTCTTCGATATAGATTCGTCTTTCTTATATGTCATCAGACATGTCCTTCCTCTCATAAAGGACTCGAACTTACTCCTTCCACCTAACTACTCTCTCTTCTGCACTCCTGTAGCACTCTTGATGTTATCTCCTTTGCTTTTAATTTCACCTACAGTTGTTTCTATTTTGCTGTATGCTGAGTCTGCCCTTCCGATGTGGCGTGATATATTGGTAGTTAATAGAGATGACATGAGGAATCTAGAATTATAATCAGAATTTAACAAAGCTATGGAATACTTCCTACCAAATAAGGCAGAAGTGATTGACAACATTCCTTCGGAATTTCTAAAATATTTGGGGGGAAATTTCTAATAAACGACTAACCACCTCTGTGTGTAGAATTTACGAGACTGGACACATAGTATCAGACGCTCGGAAAAAATATAATCCACATGATCCGAAAGACTGCAAGGGCAGACAAGTGGGAATATTATCCCACAGTCCGCTTAACAGTTCATACATCTAAGTTGCTTACAAGAATAATGTACAGAAGAATGGAGAAGAAAACTGAAGATAGGTGACTGTCACTTGTCTTTAGGAAAGGTAAAAGCACCAAAGAGGCTGCTCTGATGTTCCGATGATAACGGAAGCAAAATCTAACATTCTGCTTGGTGTCTGTTCTAAGTCGTGTCTCCCTACCACTTTTCTCTCTTGATACTTCTCGCGTTGCAACTTGCGGGTCGTTGCATCTGGTCTTTGCTGCAGGTTTTACAATGGTTCTTACAAAAAGTTTTACTTATAATCATCTAACATATGTCTAGTACCTACATTGTTTTACGCCTTCTTTAAAAGTTTTACAAATTTCGGCACCCTTTCCATGTTACAATTCTAAGATATTTTGAGTCTTAACTAATCCTCAAATACGTTTTTCATTTTTGTGTAGTGTCGTGGTGTATAGCATTTTAGTATTTCATGCTGTTAGACTATCTACATTAATCTGGTGTTATTTTTGTTTTTGTTTTTATTGAAACTACTTTCTGTTTCCCACCTTCCTCTCTCTTCATTCTTCTTTCTCCTGACTATCTTATCTGCAACATAATTTTGAAATGTTGTGCTTATTATTTACCAGTAATAAAATTAATCTTCTAACTTTTTGATATGGCTCATATGCTTTTGCCTGTTTTTGGGTTCATTAGTTCCACAGCATTATCATGAGCAGTTCGGCTAATTATGACAGGTCCTTTGTATGCAGCGTAAAACTTATGTATTTTGTGTTTCTGTTTGCTGGAGAGATGGTGTGTTTTTACAAATACTTTCTGGCCTACTGAGAATGTTCTTTTAATTGCTGTTCTATCTCCTCTTTCTTTTCTTTTAATGGCTGCCTTTCTGATGTTGGAGAGTGCTGTTGCTATGACTTGTTTGTGCTGTCTACGTGGTACAATAGGAAATCTAACATTTTCTATGGTTATGTTTGGGGGTTCAGTATTGTTAAGTACAGTAACTGGAGGTAGTAGTGTAGTGCTATGTGGCATTTGATTTATTACTTCTTGAAGATCTTTAAGGTATATATCCCAAGTGTTGTGTCTTTTGCCTGCATATAATCGGCATAAAGTGCCTATGTCCTTCATAGATCATTCTGCTGGATTTATGCTAGGTTTGTACTTAGATATGTAGATGGGTTTTATTTTGTTGTTTTAACGTGTTCTCCCACTGCACTGATTTGTATTGTGCGCCATTATCCGAAATTATTCGTTCCACTCGACCTCTTGTCTGGAAAAATCTTGTCTAAATGCTTTTCTTATAGTAAGACCTGTTGCCCGTTTCAGTGGTGTCAAGGTAACATATTTAGAAGTAAGTTCCAAAACAACAAATATGAAAATATATCCATTTTTTGTGCGTGGGAGGGGCCCATCAAATCTGTTGCAGCTATTTGTTTTAATCTTTTAGGGATTATTGGAAACATAGGTGGTTTGGTTTGGAAAGTGACGTGTTTAGCCCTCATACATTTTTTGCATTTGACTAATACTGTTCTAATTCGTCTTTCCATATTAGGAAAATGACTTGTTTGTTTTATTTTTAAAAAGCATTTCTTTGGTCCAAAGTGGCCATTACTTAAATGTGTATACCATATGTACTTATTAATAAGTTCATCTGGGATATAAATTAACCATTCATTCGTTGCAACATTTCGTCTTAAAAATGAAAACATTGTTTTTTACGAGATAGTTCTGTCGAATGTCTGTAAAATCCTTACTTCTCCACTTGTGTTTGATTCCTAGTATTTCGGAATTCTTGTCCTGTTCTTTGCCTATGTTTTTCAATGCTGTCGTAAGGTAGTTTTCGAAGGGTACTTGTTTCATATAGTGCATTGTAAACTGGTCTTCTGCTGCTTCCAAACGTATGTTATTGGATGCACCCTGTGGACATCGTGATAAAGCATCTGCTAATACATTCGCTGGTCCTGGTATGTGTGTAATAGTGAAGTCAAATTCTTGTAGTATTGACATCCATCTGGCTAACCTCCCATGAGTTAGTTTGGCGGATAACAGAAATTCTAATGCTATGTGGTCAGTGTATACTTTTGGTTTTCTTCCGAATAGGAAGTATCGAAAACGTTGGAAGCCTCATACAATGGCCAGTGCTTCCAGCTCCGTGACTGAATAGTTTTTCTCGCTTTTTGTGAGTACCCGACTGGCAAATGCAGTTGTTCTATATGATCTTAGCCCTGCCTGTTCGTATTCTTGGAATAAAACAACTCCTAAACCTGTTTCCGCGCTATCAGTGGCCATACAAAAATTTTGTGTTAGATCAGGATGTGCTAAAATCGGTGCTGTTGTTAGTGCGTTTTTCACTTTTAAAAATTCTTCATTGGCTTGTTGATCCCATACCCATGGCGTGTTTTTTCCAGTCAATGCACATAGGCGTGGCGTTGCGAGAGAGTCGATCCAAATAAATTTTTTATAGAATCCGGTCAGAGCTAGAAATCCTCTGGGAGTTTTCTTATTATATGGAGTACAGAATTCTTTGATTGCCGTTAGTTTTTCTGGGTCGGGCATTACCCCTTTCTCTGAAATTATGTGTCCTAGAAATTTGACCTCTCGCCTTCCAAATTTGGATTTTGTTATATTTACTGTGACCCCATGCTCTTTCATGATCTGTAAAAACTGATTTAATGTGTCGTTGTGATGTTCCCAAGAAGGTTCTGCTATAATCACATCATCAACATAACAAGTAATTTTTTGTAAAATTTCAGGACTGAGTATAGTATTAAATCCCCTAATAAACGCTGCTGATGATATGTTAAAAACAAAAGGCAATCGTTTAAACTGGTAACATCTACCGAATACGATAAATGCTGTAATTTTTCTACATTTGCCAGAAACTACTCCGTAAATCAATTGATGAAAATATCTTAGCACCGTGCAAGTTTTGTATCAATTCCTCTAATTTTTCTGGGCGATCTGTCTCAGTGATTATGATTGTGTTGATCTGTCTGGAATCAAGCACTAACCTGATGCTCCCATCTCGTTTTTGTACAATATGGAGCGGGCTGTTATATGTGGAGGTAGCTGGTTCAATAATATCGTCATCTAACATTTTAGATATCTCCTGGAATACTTTATTCCTATAGCTTAATGGGATTGTATAGGGTGGCACTCTAAATGGTTTGTGATGTTTTACTTCAAATTTGTACTGAAAGTGTTTAATACAGCCAGTCTTAGGTAAAAATACCTCTGCTTTATCTCGTAAAATACCCTCTAATTCTCTTTTACTGTGTTCCGAAATACCTTGAACTTCTTACAATTTTTCGTCGATTTCTTTATGGACTTCTAACATTTGAGGCAATTCCCCCTTTCGTGCATACCATTCTAATTCTTCATCCGCTTTATCTCGCGTCATTTTTAATTGTTTGTTTATAACTGGTATTTCTTCTAATTTTAGCTTTTGCTCAAAGAGAAGTGTGACATTCCCGAATGTTACGCTACCTTTCCCCATATCTATTATCGCTCGTCTCTCATTTAAAAAATCTGCACCTTTAATCAAATCTACAGTTAGTTTAGGTATAATCACGAAGTTGGCTTCGATCTTTTGACCTTGACACGAAAGAGTTAACCTTGTTTGTCTCGTAACTTCCGTAGCATTGTGTCTAATAGGACCTCTTACTTTAATGTTCCGTGTTTTCAGAACTGGCAATTCTTCATTGGTATTACACTGCATGAATAAATTTTCTGAGATCGCAGTCAGTTCACTTCCGCTATCAATTACAATATTGACTGTGATATGCTTTACCATGGCCTTCAAAATTGGTTGAATTTGAAAGGGTTGGCAATGTTCTTCTTTTTCTTGCATCAACGAATCCTCCACTGAATCATACATGAGTCTTTTCAGGACTTTCCCCTGTGAATTCGAACTTTCTGTAGGATAAGCTTCGACTGCTACTTCTCTCTCTTTTATTTCCTCTTCTCTATTTCTTCCTTCATTTACGCTTTCTTCAACATCCTCTACTTTTTCCTCATCCTCGTCTATCTTCTCCTTCTTCGTCGCTACTTCCACATAATCACATCTAAATGCTCTAATTATCGCTTCACAACTTCCTTCATTATATACGTTGGGTTGTGTGCCCACTAGTAACTTATTTTCAACTTCTGTCGACTGCGCATTATCCTCATTGAATTCGCTTTCCCTGGTTTCCATCTCAAATAGCTCTGCAATACTCATTACTTCGTCCTTTCCTCCTACATTCGTTGTGCATGCCTCTGGTAATTCATCTTCCTCGTCAGTATTCTGCCAATTAATTTCGTCCCAACACGATATTGTTATTTTCTTGTCTTCGTTTTCATCTGGTCCCTGCGGATTTGTTTCTTCCTTCTTCTCTTCTCGTGATAAGATTTTTACTTCTCTGTTCAAGGTGCTGCAATTGTCCTGGGTCGGTGCGTCATTCTCTTTGGCATGGGCGCTTAGCTGTCAATTCGAACGTTTATCGGGGTTTGGTGGTTTTACCTCCACCTCTTCTATCTTTATTTTCTTTACATGTTCAGCTTGTTGATAGTGGTTTCTTTGTTGATAATTTGTCGGTCTACTGGTTCTCCAGTACCCGTTCCGGTTGTCGTTATTCCCTCTGTAATAGTTGTTGCCGTTCCTGGGTGAATTATAGTTATTGCCATATTCTCTTCTAAATCCATAACCGGTTCTTTGTTGAAATCTATTGTCGTTTCTTGGTGCGAAGTTATCACGTGGTTCGTAATTATTGTTTCTTCGTTCTGTGTCTTGTGGATTCCACGGCTTTTTGCTTTCGTTTTCACGTGCGCTTTGTCTTTTTCTTGCGTCATCTTCCGAAAATATGAACTCTAGTTCCCTTAGAATACCTTTAAATGCTTCGACGTCATTGCCTCCGCGACCTACTAATGATTGCTGGTATTTCAATGGTAACTTCATCGCGCATAATTTAATCAACTCTCCGTCACTGTATGGTACATCTAAGCATTGATTTTTCTTTGCCATTAATTCGAAAAATTTCACGGAACTCTTCTCTCCTGAATTTTCAAAATATGGGTTCTGTAATAATTCGTACTTCACTCTGTTCTGTGCTTCGCTGGACCAATACCGTGAGAGAAACTTCTCTCTGAAATCTTCGTACGATCGGCATGTCGCTGCAACATTCTGCATGGTTTCTGCGACTGTTCCTGACATGTGTGCACATATAAAGTCTAATGTGTGTGCTAGCGTCCAGTGTTCTGGTAATCCTACTCGGAATTGATCAATAAAAGTTCGTGGATGTAATGAGTTTCCTTCTCGAAAGTGTTGAAATTTTCTGACTGTGAGGAAATGATCGTCGTCGTACTTTGTCATAGTTCCATATGAAATTCGCGATTCTTCGCCACTTTTGTTTCTGATCATTTCTCCCGTTGTGGTAGATCCATTGGATATTGTTCACTGTGACTTTCGCCTACCCTTGCGTAGTATCGTTGGAGTGGTACGCAATAATTTTCTTCCATCGGTTGTAAACGTGTAGCTGAATGCATTGCACTGTACTCTTCGCGACCTGGCTTTCCATTGTCAGGCATTGGTTCGGTATCTTTTCTGGCTAACCTTGCCGCTTCATTGCACGATCCAGACTGTCTTGAAACATACATTTGTGGTTCCGCATGTGTTTGTGATGACGTTTGTTCATCAAGAATTTCGAAACGTGGTTGTTGCTGTGCAGGCTGTCTGATTTCACGTATGTTACTTTCCGCCTGTGATTGGAATCGCAAATGCGTAATATCCTCGTTAATTGCTTGTTTTTCCGGTGCTGTTACAGATGCGGATGTGGTTGCAGACTCTGTGCTTGTTCGATCCTGTTCACTACGCTCTTCAATGGTTTGCAACAACTCTGTTCGCAATTTCTGAAATTGTCGCTTCGTTTGCGCTTCTATTTTGACTATGCGGTTATCATATCTTTTCAACGCTGCTTTTGTGATACGTTTGTTTTCAACAATTTCACGCGCTGTACCTGCTGCTTGTCTAGTAATTACGTTTATCTGTTTCTCTAGTTTCTTGACTTCTCCCTGGGTGTTGTTACGTAATGTTTTGATCTCGTCCTGAGTGTCATTACGCAATGTTTGTACGTCCGCTTGTACCTTGTCAATGTCTGTTCTCAATTAATTGTGACCTGTTACTAAGTTTCCTATCACTTCTCGAGATTCTTTTGGCTCGTCTTCAATATGACTTAGGTGTAACTGAATTTTTTTGTTTTGTTCTTTAATCTGACGCATTTGTCTCGTGGTTTCTGCAATTTGGTTCGTCGTTTCTGCATTCTGAATTTTAATTTGGTTCGCAATTTCTTTCTTATCATGGTTTCCGTCATTAATTGTAATAATTCTGCCAGATTGGTGGGTCCTATTACGTTTTCTTCCGATGTCCTACGCTCTGTGTTTTCGCCCAAGTGTTGGTTTGCAACCGATTGCATTGAACTGTGCTGTGACACATTTCTGCTCGAATTCCTTGTACTCTGTGGTGAGGGAGCTCTGATTACTTGTACTATGGGCTCTACGTATTCAAGACTCAAGTTAGAATCCTCATCGGCTGTCTCTCTACTTTCCTGCTCCTCTGTCGTATGCTGACTTACGTTTTCTATGCCTTGACGTACATTATCCTCGTTATGGTGCGTTATATGTCCTATTTCTCGTGATACTGCATCGTCTGTTGTACTGTCCTCTATTCTCTGTCCATCTTCATGTTGGGTCTCTACCTCAATTCGGTCAAGGTCTCGATCTGCCATTGCTAATCTTTCCGAATCCCTTATTTTCTGTTTTAAAAGCAATTCGCGCGCCCTACTTCGCGTCAACATGCGCTCATACGATCTCACGCGTTTCATAAACTTTTTGCACACACGACTTGACAATCCATTCACTTATTTGTTGGGTCAGAACCAACTTGTCAACGATGTATCCGCCACCTGTGCGCTTGCATTGGAGAGAAAACTTAATTCTAACAATATTAAAATTCATAACTTAATTACGCTATTGTCTCTGCTAGAATGTCTCACGTTCTATTGAATACTATCCTACTATCTATCGCTGCAGCTACTGTTTTCGACTATTTATAACTTTAGGAAAAAATTTTTTACTAGGAAAATTTTTCAACAGGATATTTTTCTGACCTAGTTAGGCATGTGGTCGCCCTTCAATCATGGTATTTTACTATCCTGGCAGGGTCGCCATTCTCTAACATTCTGCGTGGTGTCTGTCTGTTGTAAGTCGTGTCTCTCTACCACTTTCGCGCAACGACGCTCTGAGGGTGTTTTTTAGGGAATTGACTAGTTTGAACCTGGGACCTGTTGCTGGTAAGGAGACGCCAGACCACACATGACATGTAGAGTTCAGAAGAGTTTAGTAAGACTAGCGATGATATAATCGAATCCTTAATGATTTCAGCGTCAGCTCCACTTCACTCCCTGTAAAAGAATCTTAATACTAACTAAATTTAGTGGAAGGGGTTCAAGGCTTTCCTATTTTTAGTTAGCTGGTAAAATAACGTCGAAAAAGCAGTTAAGTTTACCATTGGAAATTTTATTCTACTCACAAAACATTGTTTATAAATTGCGCTATTGATAAAAGGAAATATTTTAATACAGGATGATAAAGACCAACTGCGTTCAACAAAAATGTGAACGAATATTCCCTGAATGGGTTTCCAAGTTCTACAATTGATCGAAGGATGACCTATGCCATATCACATCTATAATCTAGATTTAAGTTAAGTTTCATAAAAGAGAAAACTATCGAAATGGTCTACAGTGACCCTCAATTACCTTTAATTACTTATTTAACTTGTCGTAAAGTACAGTGGCTGATGTGGCTTCTCAATAATTATATAACAGAAAAATCATCGCGTTTCAGATTTTTACTTCACGTAGCAAATGTGAATAAAAAAAATGGTTCAAATGGCTCTGAGCACTATGGGACTCAACTGCCGAGGTCATTAGTCCCCTAGAACTTAGAACTAGTTAAACCTAACTAACCTAAGGACATCACAAACATCCATGCCCGAGGCAGGATTCGAACCTCCGACCGTAGCTGTCTTGCGGTTCCAGACTGCAGCGCCTTTAACCGCACGGCCACTTCGGCCGGCCCAAATGTGAATACCATGAGCTTTAATTCACGATCGACAGCAGTATTAAGCAAAACGGGGATGTAACAGATGAGACTTCTGCAGTTCTGAGTGAAGCCTTATGCGCTCAAAAATTCGGCATCATGTGCGTTCATTACCTTATCGTTGGTTATGCAGCGTCAGAGGGCGGCGGGCGGCACAGCTCCATACAGCTCGCCGTCTCGGAAGCAACTCTCCTAACTTCTCCTTACTACAATTTACCGAAGTTGGTTTAAAAAAAAAAAAACTATCTGGCTGTGTTTGCATCTGACCAACCAGGGTCTCAATGTTAACCTTAAGCTCCGCCTACAAAAATTCTGTCTATCCAATGAGAAACGTTATACTTTTCGTGGTGGGGCAATGTTTTTAACGTTTGCAACGTAACAGAGACGCGAAAAAGTCTCACGCTAAAACTTGCAACTGGTGTGGCCCTTTTAGTGTTATCGTAAGATCTATACTGTTCTTCTGGAGGGCTCTAGCTTTTAACATGGGCTGGGGGGTGGTCATGGCGGTTAGTTGGCTACGTGGGTGTCCGTCCCTCATCGTAGGGCCTTCTAGCTTAACACGGTTCTGCTCTCGGCTTCTGTTCTCGTTTCTCCCCTCGGAACTGCGGTTGTCTCACGATGGGAAGGTATGACATGGATTTAGGCATTCTTGTGTTAGTCTGTGGTATTCCATTTGCTCACTCGTTACTCGTATTACTTTGGTTAATTTAATGTCACGATTTATTCGGAGCTATGTGACATACTACTGGATTTGCTTATCATGTCAAGGTTTTCATGGAAGGTGTTGGATTTGCCTGACACCTTACAAAATCTTAAAAACAAGACACGTTCATAGGATTCGTCGAGCTGGAAGAAGTCATTTCTCCATACAGTATTCCATATAATTTGGAATCTCCCCTCCAATATTGGTGTCATTTCGTGTAATTTATTTTCAGATTTCAGAGATCTTCCTTCACTATCAATACGAGGCCTGTTCAGAAAGTAAGCTCCGATTGATTGCCAAATTGAAACCACAGTGAACATCAGAAATGTTTTACTTGTAACAATTAGCTACACCTTTCAGCTACTTCTCTACGTGGTCGCCGTTCTGACTTAGACTTTTGTCATAGCGTTGTACCAACTTTTCAATAGCCTCATCATAGAAGGCAGCCGCCAGTACTTTCCGCCAATTCTCCACGCTGGCCTACACCTCGTTGTCTGTGTCAAAATGTTGTCTTCAAAGACAGCGGTTCATGTGACCAGAGATGAAACTCAGGGGGAGACAATTGCGGACTGTATTGTGGGTAATCTAACATTTCCATTTGAAAACGATGCAGGAGCATCTTCATTGCCCCTGCAGAATGCGGCTGAGAATTGTCTTGAAGAAGAAACAGCACGACAGTTATGTAATGTTAGCTGCATAGCTTCAGGCGAACTTTCTCACCAGGCCCTCGTACTTGGCGGCAGACACTATTTTCTAGACATCTTTACGCACTCACTGCGAGCTCAGAAATGAGAAGAGCGACGTGATGCTAACTGGGGTTATACTAGAGACACTACCCAACACATCTGTGCAAAGCTTTATCGGATTTTCATAGTCGTTTCCATTTCGCGACCGATCGGAGCTTACTTTCTGAACGCCCCTCGTATTTGTGCACTGTATGCATCGTAAAGAGCAAATCAAAATCTGTTCTATTGACACTTGAATTAGGTTCGAGATTCCATAACTATCCTCAATTAACTGTTGTTTGAAGTTAAAAGAGAGACAATTTCGAGTTTCAAAAGAAAGAGAGTAATGTATGGAAAATTGTAGAGGAGGCCTTAATATAACAGCTGGTATTGATGATAATGATGATTATGATTATGACATTGATATCAGTATAGGACTGAGAGGTACGAAGAACCGCTCCAGACGGGTCAAACACTGTTGAATAAAGAAGAAACGACATATTGACATCCGCATCTCTTTACATAGACTACAACACTTCGGACTGATAGCGAGCTGTTGGTTTAGAGATAACACAGTGCTTCAGTCGAGTCTCCGTCCTTGGTGGGGTTTCGCGGTGCAGTGGCGAGCTGACTGGCGGATGAGATGCACGAACGACGCCCTCCATATTCATAGAGAGATCTCATTCACACGCCTAAACGCACCTATTCTTGGTTAGCTACGGGTCATTCTCCGGTCGCGACGGAATGAAGACGTTGTACGACGGACCATTTACCGATTATAGCGGCGCTGACTTGTTCCAGCCACATGGAACTCCCTTTCTCCGTAAGCAGAATTGCCAAGGATGCTACGAAAGAGAGTGGGCGAAATGGTTGAGAAATTCATTTGTTGCACTTTCTATATTTAACGCACCGTAAAGAAGTCTCGGAGCTAGTCTGAAATTCATATTTAAAAAGAGTACCGACACCCACGCAGTTCCTTTCAGTCACCACACACTACGTCGGGCAGCTACTTTGCCATAGTTTTCGAAACCTTGACAGAGGCAGCAGCTCAAGGCATTCTTCCGGCAGAGACAGCCAGGATTAAAAATCACTACGGAGAAAGCAAAATTTATGACAAATATGAAAAGTGCCCTAGAATATCAAATAACCGAGATTGGCAAAAGGTTTTTTTTTTTTGGGGGGGGGGGGAGACTATTCGTAAAAACAGGTTAGGAAAATATGATTTAGGGGCAACGATACAGATGATCGAAAAATAGTGTGGTATAACTAAGAAAACCTAGAAACAGTGTTTATCTAAAAAACTAAAAATAAAGCACAGGTTACCGTCCGCCACGCACACCGTACTGTGACTTGCGGAGTATGTATGTGGATACTGATGTAGGACATAGTAATGAAAACGGAATGCCTTGATGCTGGCGGATGTCAAGTATTAAATTGTAACCTTGATAAATCAGAAATGACAGAAAGAAGAACTGCAGGGAAAATATTAGGTCTAAAGAAAAATGTGGCATTTTGGAAGTCAAGAAGTAAAGGTAAAATTTATCAGAACATAAGTGTATCTGAAATAATTTGTGAGACGAGACTATTATGTTTTGAACATATTTGCAGTACAGATTACAACAGAGTCACGAAGCATATCTTCAAATATCTGAGGGAAAAGAAATTAACAAGCAAGTCAACAACGACCTGTATTCAAGGCACGAGAAAAGACTTGGAAACGAATCACGTTAGCTAAGAAGATGTATTGGAATCAGGGATTTTTAAGGAAAAAGTTTCAAAACTGGAAGGATTCCATGGCAAGAGAGAAAATAGAACTGGCACAAACTGATCTTCAGGCAGTAAAAAGATACATAGCGAAACAGTTACGGTATACTGGATAAAAACTACAAAACGATCATCTTCAACAACGCTGGACGTAACCTCATATGGAAAGGGCCGGGAACGCGTAATGAACTCAGGAACACTGTATACCTTGTTAGCTATGGTGTTCTGGGTCTTACAGGGAGGGCAGGAAAATATTGCACTGGCGTATCGCCCTCCAGGTCTTTGTATACAATACACTGGCTGGTCAACATTATTGTGAGACTGTACAGCTTTGCCGTATGCGCAAGCGTTGCATTCGGCCTTTACTTCACTCCATGGATGACAGTGAGCGACCACATCGAAGAACTCAGGTGCAGGTGGTGTCGGAAGGAGAGGATATTCGGCAAGTGGACTGGTCTTCCCGTTACCCCTGTCGAGGAAATGTCGCCTGCGTTGGGAAGCCGAATTGCGGTACATGCTGATCACCCATACACACACACACACACACACACACCATCAAGTAGTACGTCGTGCCTTCTGTAATGGGCAGGGGGGTCAGGGATTTTCTCTGCCTCGTGATGGCTGGGTGTTGTGTGCTGTCCTTAGGTTAGTAAGGTTTAAGTAGTTCTAAGTTCTAGGGGACTAATGACCATAGATGTTAAGTCCCATAGTGTTTAGAGCCATTTGAACCATTTGAATGGGCAGGGGACCAGCATAAATAGCGGTGACTTCAGTGTAATGAAGTATCTTTGAATAAAAGTGTCATGTCCAGTCGTCTCATTGCCGTATTTCTTTCAGTTACCTTGTGTACGATAGTGTAGCACTGCTTTCTACGGTTGGTTTCATCGAGCTGTATTACTTGGCAGTGAGGCATGACGCGATTTTTGTTTTTTATGTTGGCTATTGTGTATGTCTGATCTACCTAATTCATTATGAGCGTGTATTCGTGTAGCGCACTATTCTTCTCCTCCCACGTGTCAATCAGGTTTAAGTCTTTATCTGTGTTCGAGTTCTGTGCAATTATTAAAATGTAGCCCCTTATCTTTGGGGTCTCGCTAGAAAAATATCTGTTTGTAACGTGCGCCGAAGACAGGGACCACCTCCTCTTCAAAGGATTCATCTCTTCACCTCCTATTTCCAGTATCAGGAAGTACGCAGATTTTTATGAACAGGGTAGCGTGTGAGCCATGTGGAGGACGCGGGTTCGATTCCCGGTACTGCTAGGCATTTTTCCTAGGTGAGAGATGTGATACGTGGAGCACCGAGCTCCGTGGGGCCAAGTGAGGAGCTACTTGAGTGAACAGTAGTGGCTCCAAGGTCAAGACGCTCGGAAGAGCGCAGTGCTGACAACATGCCCCTCCATAGCACGCCATTGGCAGAGGGTGACACGGCGGTCGGTTGGGTCCGATTGGCTCCTCTAGGACCAGAACGCGGAACTTTACTTTTACTTTTTACCGTGTGTGGTGCCTGCTATGCCTTTGACGTTGGGCAGTCTTTTACAATTATCTCTTGTTTAGTAGCTATTGCTGTTCCGAGTTCACTGCCGTTTCAAATGGTTCAAATGGCTCTGAGCACTATGGGACTTGACATCTGAGGTCATTAGTCCCCTAGAACTTACAACTACGTAAATCTAACTAACCTAAAGACAACACACACATCCATGCCCGAGGCAGTATTCGAACCTGCGACCGTAGCAGTCGCGAGGTTCCAGACTGAAGCGCCTAGAACCGCTCGGTCACCGCGGCCGGCTCACTTCCGTTTCCTGGAGTGCGTTATATCCTGTTATTGCATCCAGAGCAATATTTGTTACTTTTCTTAACATGATGTTATGTGTGACCGCTGTAGATTTTCCAAGTTTAGGTGCCTGCAGATAATGTTTATATTTTTAACGTCGTGACTCTGAAGGCTTAGCCGATGTCGTATTCAGATGTGTGTTCATTGTTGCAGTCTGTGACTGTTCATGGCTCTTCATTTATTTGATTTGGGCGACGTCTACTACGCCATTTCGTCTTCTCTCTGAGCCAATAACACGTCCCCTGTCAGGTTTGTAATCTCCGTCATCTCCCCATCTCTGGCAGATTCCTCAGGTTTGTCTGCCCAGCTTCTCGTAGGGATGGGTTTGGAGATCTCTTCTTCATTTGTTTCTTTGATGTTTAGTCCTCTGTGCGATGCTGCTTTTAGTCGTCATTTTCTATTGATACTTACATCGGTGACAAAGTCCCTGCCTCACTCCCATTAGAGGCGATTTGATCAAGTTCATGTTTTCAGGCTGTTTCTCGGTTGTTTTGCGTCCTGTTTGCTTTGACTTTTGACACATTGTTTGCCGTTGCAAGTCGGCACACGGAGCAGCTGTGTCATGCATTTTGTGCTTTTGTTGTGAGAGCGTCCGCCTTTCTTGTGCTGCCCATTTTCTGAAGCCGTGCGTGAATCTCGTGAAGAAACTTGTTACACACAGCGTCGTAAGCCGCATTCTGCTGTATTTGCACAATATTGTTCAAGTTGTACACCGGTGTGATTCGTTTTATTGAGAGGAGCTGGATTAGTCTTTTCTTATTGCTTTTTCCATTTCCTGGGCAAGGTTATTAACTTTTATGTCGTTGTGTCCGTCACAAGGCTTGATTCCGTGGCCGTGTTCGCACCAACTACCGCTGTATTTGTCGCTGGCAACGCTGAGATCTGCGTGGTGGCGAGCGCTTCCTGCGGCGGCAACTGCGCCACCCTTCCCAGTATGCACTCGGTTGACCCACAACCTGAACACACACACGGTTATCCATCATGCATTGATACTGGCCTATATCCACATACGTGTATAGCGCAGTTATAATAAAACTTGAGCCACTGTAGCGAGAAACTATTTATCGTAACGGTACCAGCTTGATACGAATGGTGTTGAGACTGTCCGCTGCAGGAGTTCCGTTGTTGGCAATGTCGGTGTCATGACTTGGTGTTACCCGCTGGCACTGGTGGGCGACGTGGCGTTCAAAAAGAGGCATCAGCTCGCGCTACAGTTACAGGCAGTCAGCACGGGTCTGGACAAAGTGAGCAGGACTTTACTCGTAAAGCTGTTTCATCGAAACAGCGGCAATATTGCTGCTGCTCTTCGCGAATATTGACGCATTAAAGAAATGTGTAGAGGTCCTCGTTGTATATCTAGATAAAAAAACATGGTTCGGAAGTTCGAATTTATTGGTGATTTAGGAACTGTCCCTGGAGGAGGCCGACGGTCAACTGCGCCACAAATTGTTGAAGAAGTTACGGTTGCCTTTGATGAGAATGCTGGACGCAATGTGCGACTCTTAAACAATGCCGAGCAGTCTCATGACAACTGAACATTCCACCGTCTTCTGTTCGAAAAGCGCTGCGAATAGTTGTGCAATGGTATCTCTAGTGGGGTTCCAGGCCGTCGTGAATTCAAATAGTCGTCACGTCGGACAATGTTCGTAACCTGAAACTTAAACGTGGTACGCATTTGACAAATGTTACCCTCTCAGGTGGAAATTAAAATGCGTTTCTTTGAATGGTTTATTTTTTATTTCTCTTCTGCATGTCCTTACAAATGGTACCACAAAGTTTCATTGAGCTACCATCACTCGTTTTTCATGTGGACCCTCTCAGGTAGCGAAAGTTTAATTCTAATCACCTTGTAGATGGTGAAACAATACTTCACCGACAAACTCTCACAGGTTGTTCGGGAACACGTTGTGACAATTTTCGTATCAGGGACCGATGGTCTCCGACGCTTGTTTACATGGTAATATCGTAATTTTTATGTACCCAGTTGGTTACCGTTGTAAGGGTGTGGGTGCTATTCTGTCATTCTGCGCAACGGATTAATCTGAGATGTTCCCTTTACCCTGTGGCTCCTGCAAGATGCAATTTCCATCTCCACACTACTACAGAAGTCAGACAGACGCTCCTAACGTTCTAAAGAGAAATGCCTGAAAAACTTTCAGCAATAAATATCTTGTCGAGTCGCTCGCTGTAAGGAAATGACACAAAAATTCACAGAATTTCTTACGTAACTGGTGGGATACTTGGGTTCTGGAGTAGTGCTAGTTAGTGTAAGAAAGACATGAAACTAAAGAAAATTATTATTTATTTTCCAAAAATTCTGAGAAAACACAATGGCACTTTTAGTTATGAACTGAACAATTTATTTCCAGGTTCTTTTCGGAATATGAAGTTACCTCTCAAGGAGAGGACTAATGAAATTTCTATACAAAGTTTAAGATTTTGGCAGAATGGCTGAGAGCCGCGCCTACTCAACCCGAATAATTATCCGTTAGAATGATGCTAGGCACGGTCCAAGGCCGTCGCGTGTGAAATTCAGTGAAGTGTGGAGGAAATATGGGGCTCGCAAGAGCTGTAGCGCACAATACCGTAAACTGCGATGACTGCTGTCTGCGCCGCTTGCTGCTGACAAATAAGATAACTCTCGTTCTATCTGGATTGACCTTCGCCAATCAAACTCTTCCTATGCCTTGATGAAGTCAAGGATTCCTATTCGCCCCTAGTCTAACTATTGGCGTGGCACACTGGTCAGATAACCAGTCCACTGCGATGCCACTCAAAATTCGCTCGCAGGCGTTTAACTATAACTCTGTCCATTCACACCGCACAATAAGTGTGGCGGCTAACACAGTAAACAATGCTTAATCGCAAGGACTCAATATAGAGTCGCACTCTGATTCGCTCTCGACAGAGGTGCTCTCCCAGTGAAGTACTGAGGAGAGACTTGTTCCTTGCTCTTTGAGTACACGTACGAGCGCACACGCTCTTGTTGCGTGTTCTCGCTCCAAGAGCGACAATGGAATGGCCCCTCTCCACGCCGGACGTGAAGGGGTATATCTTTCGGTCTCTTCCATTACTCCTTCAGCTCAAGGCGTCAGAAATATCGTCTGCCAATCAGCATTGCTCTTCTAAAACAGGAGAATGACGTTTCGTTTAAGGCGACCAATCCGGAAATCTGTAGCATCGCCGTTTGGTGTTTGCTGTCTCCCTGTGAAAATCTCTGAAACAGCGTGCTATATTTGTAAAGAATGCGTAGGCTGGACGCTCCCACACAATGTATTGGAATTTGCTTTTAAGCTGAACAAGGGGTCGTCCTTTCACTCGGGCAAACGCTGTCTGCTCCACGGGCGGTCACCGGCCGACATAGGTAGGCTGGGACCGGCCTCCTGGCGTGCGGTTGCTCTCCCGAACTAAAAGCCCCTGTGACCGTCGTGTCTGGAATGTATGTGTGTACGCCAGTCTCGAGTATTTCAACCACGGTGTGCTTACTTGCTATTTGCATACCGTTTACATGAATTCGTACAACATTGACTTTATCTTATCGAGTATGGGTTCGAACGAAGCGTCTTGATGTGCGGAATATGATTGTGAGGGAGGAATATTTAAGCAATGAAGGTCAGGAGACCACGACGTCTTACACCGTAGTCATGAAACGCGTTCACGACAGTGAAGGAGCCTGTAACACGCAATACCCAAACGACGCAGCACAGAGTACGGTAACGCGCCTCCATATGAAACACACATAGTTTTCTCGCAGTGTCTTGTGTCTGTTCCGCCAGTGCAGAGTGCAGCGAGTAACAGATCTGCACCCTTGCAGGTACCACACTGGTCAAACGACGCACCGTCAACTGCCTTACGTGCTCTAGATTGCCAGGACTTTGGCGCACTACTGTCACGGTTGCGATAAACATAGTAACACGGTCCGTTCGAGTAAACCAGGCCCGCGGATGTAATGGCTGACGACCCAGTTGCTCATGGAAATCATCACCAACCCGTTATCGTTAAACGAAATACTATTACCGTCTAAGGTAGACACTACAGACGATGGGTCCTATATGCGAGGTCGTTCAGTAAGTAATGCAACACACTTTTCTTTCTGAAGGCGTGTTGGTTTCAT